>NC_091476.1:174063068-174363068 GCF_036971445.1 Narcine bancroftii
TCTCTCCCCCTTCAAGGGGCCGGCGGCCGTGAGGCTCCTCTTTAATGGGCAATTCAAGGAGAAGGAGTCGGAGGGTGGGGCAGCGCCTCGGGCCAGAGGGATCTGGACGAGGAGGGAGCCACGTCCCTCTCACCCCCCCTCCCTTCCCCACCCCATGGCCGGACACACCCCGCATACACCATACGCTGGGGCCGGACCCCCCAACTCCACACCCCCCCCCCCACTCTCGGGTCCGGATACCCCCTCCCCTTCCACTCTGGGGTCCGGATACCCCCTCCCCACCACTCCTGGGTCCGGATACCCCCTCCCCCCCATTCTCGGGTCCGGATACCCGCTCCCCTTCCACTCTGGGGTCCGGATACCCCCTCCCCCCCCACTCCCGGGTCCGGATACCCCCTCCCCCCCACTCCCGGGTCCGGATACCCCCTCCCCCCCCCACTCCCGGGTCCGGATACCCCCTCCCCCCCCCATTCTCGGGTCCGGATACCCCCTCCCCCCACCCCCACCCCCACCCCCACCCCCGGACGCGCCGCATTCCGCGACTTGCACTTACAGGGCGAGGCGGCCCGTTCTCTCTCCATGTCCGGCCGAGCTGCCCCTTCAGTCGGTCAGAGACCGTCCCGGTGCAGCGCTCATCGCCTCCCCGGTGACCCCCGCACTGTCCTCGGCTGCTGCTCTCCCCACACCCCGCCCTGCGTCCCCTCCCCCTCGGATATGGGGACAACAGTGTGGGATGACAAAAGATTCCGCAGCTCCTCCCTCTCCGACACGCGGCTCGTCTTCACCAGTCAACGGGACAAGGCATCGCCGCGCTCTTCAACGCTGCACATTCCGAGCCGACACGCCAGCTGGAGCGGCGAATTCCAGCACAAGCCCTTCCCCCACCCTCTCCCCCCCCCTCACCATACCCCCTCCCCTCTCCATACCCCCTCCCCTCTCCATACCCCCCTCCCCTCTCCATACCCCCTCCCCTCTCCATACCCCCTCCCCTCTCCATACCCCCTCCCCTCTCCATACCCCCTCCCCCTCTCCATACCCCCCTCCCCTCTCCATACCCCCCTCCCCTCTCCATACCCCCCCTCCCCTCCACCAACCCCCCTCCCCTCTCCATACCCCCCCTCCCCTCTCCATACCCCCCTCCCCTCTCCATACCCCCTCCCCTCTCCATACCCCCCTCCCCTCTCCATACCCCCCTCCCCTCTCCATACCCCCCTCCCCTCTCCACACCCCCTCCCCTCTCCACACACCCCCCTCCCCTCTCCACACCCCCCTCCCCTCTCCATACCCCCTCCCCTCTCCATACTCCCCCTCCCCTCTCCATACCCCCCTCCCCTCTCCACACCCCCCTCCCCTCTCCACACCCCCCTCCCCTCTCCACACCCCCTCCCCTCTCCATACCCCCCTCCCCTCTCCATACCCCCTCCCCTCTCCATACCCCCCTCCCCTCTCCACACCCCCCTCCCCTCTCCATACCCCCCTCCCCTCTCCAACACCCCCTCCCCTCTCCACACCCCTCCTCCCCTCTCCACACCCCCCCTACCCCTCTCCACACCCCCCTCCCCTCTCCACACCCCCTCCCCTCTCCACACCCCCCTCCCCTCTCCACAGCCCCCTCCCCTCTCCACACCCCCTCCCCTCTCCATACCCCCCTCCCCTCTCACATACCCCCTCCCCTCTCCATACCCCCCTCCCCTCTCCAACCCCCTCCCTCTCCATACCCCCCTCCCCTCTCCATACCCCCCTCCCCTCTCCATACCCCCCTCCCCTCTCCACACCCCCTCCCCTCTCCACACCCCCCCCCTCCACTCCCTCCACACCCCCACCCTACCCCCCCCCCTCTCCATACCCCCTCCCCTCTCCATACCTCCTCCCCTCTCCATACCCCCCTCCCCTCTCCACACCCCCCTCCCCTCTCCACACCCCCCCCTCCCCTCTCCACACCCCCCTCCCCTCTCCATACCCCCTCCCCTCTCCATACCCCCTCCCCTCTCCATACCCCCCTCCCCTCTCCATACCCCCCTCCCCTCTCCATACCCCCCTCCCCTCTCCATACCCCCTCTCCCTCTCCATACCCCGCTCCCCTCTCCATACCCCCTCCCCTCTCCATACCCCCCTCCCCTCTCCATACCCCCCTCCCTCTCCATACCCCCTCCCCTCTCCATACCCCCCTCCCCTCTCCATACCCCCCTCCCCTCTCATACCCCCCTCCCCTCTCCATACCCCCCTCCCCTCTCCATACCCCCTCCCCTCTCCATACCCCCTCCCCTCTCTATACCCCCCTCCCCTCTCTATACCCCCCTCCCCTCTATACCCCCTCCCCTCTTATACGCCCACCCTCTCTATACGCCCACCCTCTCTATACGCCCACCCTCTCTATACGCCCACCCTCTCTATACGCCACCCTCTCTTCACCCCCACCCTCTCTTCACCCCCACCCTCTCTTCCCCCCACCCTCTCTTCCCCCCCACCCTCTCTTCCCCCACCCTCTCTTCCCCCCACCCTCTCTTCCCCCCACCCTCTCTTCCCCCCCAACCCTCTCTTCCCCCCACCCTCTCTTCCCCCACCTCTCTTCCCCCCACCCTCTCTTCCCCCCCACCCTCTCTTCCCCCCCACCCTCTCTTCCCCCCCACCCTCTCTTCCCCCCCACCCTCTCTTCCCCCCCACCCTCTTTCCCCCCCACCCTCTCTTCCCCCCCACCCTCTCTTCCCCCCCACCCTCTCTTCCCCCCCACCCTCTCTTCCCCCCCACCCTCTCTTCCCCCCACCCTCTCTTCCCCCCCACCCTCTCTTCCCCCCCACCCTCTCTTCCCCCCCACCCTCTCTTCCCCCCACCCTCTCTTCCCCCCCACCCTCTCTTCCCCCCCACCCTCTCTTCCCCCCCACCCTCTCTTCCCTCCCACCCTCTCTTCCCCCCCACCCTCTCTTCCCCCCCACCCTCTCTTCCCCCCCACCCTCTCTTCCACCTTCCCCCCCACCCTCTCTTCCCCCCCACCCTCTCTTCCCCCCACCCTCTCTTCCCCCACCCTCTCTTCCCCCCACCCTCTCTTCCCCCCACCCTCTCTTCCCCCCCACCCTCTCTTCCCCCCCACCCTCTCTTCCCCCCCCCACCCTCTCTTCCCCCCACCCTCTCTTCCCCCCACCCTCTCTTCCCCCCCACCCTCACTTCCCCCCCCACCCTCCTCCTTCCCCCCCACCCTCTCTCTTCCCCCCCACCCTCTCTTCCCCCCCACCCTCTCTTTCCCCCCACCCTCTCTTTCCCCCCACCCTCTCTTTCCCCCCCACCCTCTCTTTCCCCCCACCCTCTCTTTCCCCCCACCCTCTCTTTCCCCCCACCCTCTCTTCCCCCCCACCCTCTCTTCCCCCCACCCTCTCTTCCCCCCACCCTCTCTTCCCCCCACCCTCTCTTCCCCCCACCCTCTCTTCCCCCCCACCCTCTCTTCCCCCCCACCCTCTCTTCCCCCCCCACCCTCTCTTCCCCCCCCCACCCTCTCTTCCCCCCCCACCCTCTCTTCCCCCCCCACCCTCTCTTCCCCCCCCACCCTCTCTTCCCCCCCCACCCTCTCTTCCCCCCCACCCTCTCTTCCCCCCCCACCCTCTCTTCCCCCCCACCCTCTCTTCCCCCCCCACCCTCTCTTCCCCCCCCACCCTCTCTTCCCCCCCCACCCTCTCTTCCCCCCCACCCTCTCTTTCCCCCTGCCCTCTCTCCAGCCCCAGCCAGAACTTTTCTGTCCCTATTCCCTGAGAAAGTAATTATTGGAAATCCCTACATTTTCAAGACTTCTGCAGGTCTTTTCCTGATCAAACTAACCAGATGGGAAATGTTCCAGTGTGTTGCAGAGTGCCTTATTTCATATTCCACGTTTACAAATGATAATTCCAGTTGATAATTATTTAAATAAATATTTTCACTGTATTTATTCTGAAAGACGTTCATAGGTGTGCACGGTCTGTGCTTCTATGTGCAATGGGGCACGGCTGATGAAGATTAAATCTGCAGAGTTTGAAATTTCTTTAAAAAGGAAAATGCAGAAACATGATGAAAGGTTGCAGGGCCGAAATGTTGACTCTCTCTTCGCACAGATAGGCTGAATTTTATTTCCAGCATTTTCTGTGTAGAACACAGCTCAAAGGACTGCACTGTGAGCCCAGTTTCCAGTGTGAAATGCGAAGCTTCAGAATGGTGTTGGTGCCCTTCTGGATCCATGTGAAATGCTGTGTAACACCACATCCCACACCCTGAGAACAAGCTGCCAAGGTCTCAATAAAAGCAGAATGTGCTGGAAACGCTCAGGATGTCGGGCAGCATCTGTGGAGAGAGTTATGGTTTCAGTCCTGTGACTTTCCGTCAGAGTGCGTGAGAGACAGATCACGTCAGAGCTCTTCTGCCCTGGCTCCTCCATGTAAAACTGGGAGGTACATCAACCCAACCATCAGTACCAATCACCAGTGAGCACTTCATCTCAGGCTCTGATATCCCTACTCTCACAGTAGGTAGCTCTTTGAGGGTATCGGATGCAGCAATGGGCCCTGGGAGCAAACTGATGGCATCCAGAGCCATCAGTGTGGGAACAGGTCCTTCATCCCAATGAGTGTGCACCAATCATCAGACTTCCATTTCCAGTAATCTTACATTTTGTTCTCCACAGATTCTCCCACTCACCTCCACCCTAAGGACAACTGTCTTTGGAATATGGGAGATCATGGAGACATCATGCAAACTCCACACAGACAACACCAGTGGGAATTAGGGGGAAGTCCCCATACAGGTTCATTGTATCTACTTAGTCATGGTTATTGGCAGCCAATGAACCTCAGTTCTATGGCATCATTACTGGAGTTCTTCCAGTCACTGTTCTGGGCCCAGTTATCTTCAAATCCTTCACCTCTGACCTTTGATCTTTGGTGTGAAATTAAACAACTTATTTGTTTCGACTCACTTTCTCAAACTCAGAGGAATAGCTATGGGAACTTGTACGTGGTGTCCCTCAAATGGTCACAGACCTCACTCCTCCACAGTTTTTCTATTATATTTGTTCTGCTTTTATTTTGAATACTTTATTTTGAGAAATTTCAATTAACATGCAGCCAAAATGAAGAATAATCAAAAAGAAAAAAAAACAAATAGCGACCCACATGTCGCTATTAAAGAAAGTGAGAAAAAAGAAAAGAGTCAACATGTGATTCAATTATTATAACAAAAGAAAAATTACAATCATACCGCAAAAATGCAAATTCAATGTCGGGGTGGAACCAAAGGGAGAAAAAGATAATAGAGAAAAAGAGGAACAGAATAAGAGGAATCTCCCACCCCCCCCCCCCCAAGAAACAAGAAGAAAGAAAAAAAAAGGAAAAGATTGGCCTCCCCGAGAATAAACCCCACTCCCATCAAGGGACAAATAACCTGACTTATCTAGTGCAACCCGACGAAACTGCATTCTCCGGTCCTCGATGCAAAACACACAAGACACTCAACACACATAACATAAAGCATAAACAAGTATTTCATCTATACAAATAAATAAATATTGTTTTGTACAGATGAAAGAATCGGAGGATTAGGGTGAGCAGTTCCTTTGTTTGTTCAGCATTTTCACGCCCGTGGGAAGAAGCTGTTTCTCAGCCTCTGATACTCCTGTATCTCTTCCCCGATGGGAGCAGCTGAAAGATGCTGTGCGTAGGAAGGGGTCCTCCATGATTTTGTGTCCCCTCTTGAGACAATGATCCTGGTAGATCATGTTGATGGGGTGGTGGAGGGAGACTCCACTGATCTTTTCTATCACTCTTAGGTCTTGTGGATTGACCTCCAATTCATTTCTCTACAGCAACGCATACCACACTGTGATGCAGCCGGCCAGGATGCTCTCGATAGAGCTCCTGTTGAAGGTTGACATGATGGTGGCCGGTAGCCTTTCCCACTTCAGTCTTGTCAGTAAGTGCAGTTGCTTTTGTGCCTTTTTGACAAGTGAGGAGAAGCTGAGTGTCCACATAGGTCATTAGTTCAGTGAACTCCAAGGAACTTGGTGCTCTCCACTACAGAGTGGAGGATGGTCATTACTGGTCCTCCTGAAGTCCACGATCATCTCCTTTGTCTTGTCCATGTTGAGACTCAGGTTGTTATTCTCACATCATTTCAAAAGATTTTCCTCCTTTTCTCTGTAGCTCAACTCATCATTGTTGGCTGATGAGGCCGATGACCATTGTTTCATCTGCAAACATGATGACCCTGTTGGAGCTGGATCTGGCGATGCAGTCGTGGGTCAGTAGTGTGGCCAGGAGTGGGCTGAGCACAGCCCTGAGATGGACCAGTACTCAGCGTGACGGTGCTCGATATTCTGCTACCAACCCAGACAGACTGTGGTATTTCCATTAGCACAGTAGTTCTCAACCTTTTTCTCTCCACTTACATTCCACTTTAAGTAATCCCTATGCCATCGGTTCTCTGTGATTCCTAAGGGATTACTTAAGGTGGAATGTGGGTGGAAAGAAAAAGTTTGAAACCCACTCTTTTAATCATACCTAATTGACTCGTTATGTGCACGGTTTCATTACTCCAAAGGAAATGGGCCAATGACAATTTTTCTCAAGCAAAATATTTCAGTAACAATTGAGTCAAGAGCAGTGATTCTCAATCCTCCCTTCCCAATCACATACCACCTTAAGTAATCCCTTACTAATCACAGAGCACCGATGGTATATGGAGAATACTTAAAGAGTTATGTGAGTGGAAAGAAAAAGATTGAGTACCCCTGCGATAGCAAATCCAGGATCCAATTGAGTCCCAGCAAGGACAGCTTCTCCACCAGCCTCTGGGGAAATCATCATATTAAATGCTGAGCTGGTCGATGAACAGCAGCCTGGCGTATGAGGTGTCGATCTCCAGGTGGGCCAGGATGGAGTAAAGCGACAAAGCTGGAGCATCAATTGTGGAATGGTTTCTTCTATACGCAAATTGAAATGGGTCAAGATCTCTGGGAGGTGTGCTTTGATGCTTTCCCTCACCAGACGTTCAAAATATTTCAATGGTGGAAGTCAATGGCACAAGGCAGTAGTCACTGAGGCCTGTTATTGTCACCCTCTTTTAGGTATGGGGATGATGGTGGCTGCCTTGAACCCTACAGGAACGATGGACTGGAGCAGTAAGGTGTAGAAGATGTCCATGAAGACCTCTGTCAATTGGTCTGCTCTGTCGTTCAGTACATGACTAGATATGTTGACTGGTCCCACTCCCTTGTTCACCTGGGATAGGGTTCTTCTCACCTCACCCGTGGCTATGCAGGCCTGTTCATCAGGGATACATGGAGCTTTCTTTGCCCTCACCTTGTTCTTCTCATCGAACCATGCACAGGAGGTGTTCAGTCTGTCTGGAAGGGAGGTGACATTGTTCTTAATTTGCAAGGTTAACTTGCGATCTGTTATAGTTTTGATCCTTGTTTGGCCAGGGTCGTGCATCTGTCTGTGGATCCTCTACCTTTTCATGCTTTGCCTTCCAGATTGCACGGGAGAGTTCAGCCCTGGCTGAACTTAGTCCCATCCTACACCCTGTCCTGAAGGCAGTTTCACAAACTCTGAGAGGGGCCTGAACCTCTGCATCCAACCAGGGTTTCTGGTTAGCCCTGATTGTGAAGCATTTGATCTCAGTGACTCGGTGGAAGCGTTGCTTAAATAGGGTTCAAAGAATGATTGAGTATCGTGACCTTTCATCACACAGTATCTTTGACCCACTACCATCAGGAAGGAGGTGCAAGAGCATCAAAATCAGGATGGCCAGCTTCTTCACACAGGCTATTAAATTGATGAATGGTATTCCATAACCTTGGGTCTCTTATAAATCTAACAAATAAATTATTCCAGAATATTTATACATATTTATTTTATATAATTTTTATGTGATTATTTTGTGCTGTGTAATTTATTTTAGTTTAAATTTAAAAATTTAATATTTAGACATACAGCACAGTAACAGGCCCTTCCAGCCCACGAGCCAGTGCTGCCCAATTACAGCCAAATGACCTACATTTTGAAGGGTGGGAGGAAACTGGAGCACCCAGAGGAAACCCACACAGACACAGGGAGAAGGAACAATCTTCTTACAGTCAGTGGTGAATACGAACCCTAGTTGCTGGCAAGGCAACAGTGTTCCACTAACTGCTCTGTTCGCCATGCCACCTCAAGCTGTAACTACGTGCACTATGGTCCGCAGACACACTGTTTGCCTGCTTCCATATGTACAGTCAGATGATAATAAACTTCAACTTGAAATACTGAAATACAAATAAGATTGAAAAAAAAATCTTTGGAAGTTCAAGAAAAACTCACTCAGGAAATTAGGGAAACACAAGAAATGCTGACCTTGTCATCAGTATCCATAACCTGAGAGAATAATTGTCCTAAAATCAGTGGGCTACAATGTCCCAGATTATAATATCATAGAGTAAACCAATATGTTCCAGTTTTGTTTTGGTTTGCTAATACAAAATATGACCCGTATTCCAGATCAGTGGTAATACCCAGCGCTGCAGATCAATGTGTCTGGAATGTAACACAATCCAGATCAGTGGGATTTAATCTGGAGCAGAGACATATTCAAATAAATACAAATTGTGATAGGAGCCGAGAAACAAGATTCCAAATCAATGTGATGAATCTTGAGAAGCAGTGTCCGAAATTACAAGAGTGTAGCAATCTCCCAAAAGCAGTCTAATGTTATACAGTGTAACCCAATGCTCCAAGCTGTTGTGAAATGATGTAGAAACAATGTCTCATCTTTCTGTGCTTCTGAATTGCTTGAAACAATGTTGCATATAAAAGAGATACTGAGTGATGGAAGCCATTTCAATGTGTCCTGGACTGTTCTATCGCAGAAGAGCTCAAAATTCCAGAAATGTGTCATGTGCCAAGTAATGGTAATATACAGTGTGAGAAAAAGCTTCAGCTCATCACCAAGGGACACCATGTGGCAGATCAGTTTTACCGAGGTGTGATACAGAGCGCCACACTGCTCAGATCAGTGATATACTCATCTGATCAATGTGATTTAATTGACGGAATGACCAATGTTCCAGATCACATAGTTTGTGGCAATATTCCAGGTTTGTCTTTTGTACCATGAGACTCTGCTTTGGATTTAGCATGTCATAAATAAGACGTGGGTGTAATAGATGTTCTGAATGGATGAAGATAACTTTGTTAATCATCGTTCAGGTCACAATAATTGATTGTGATACGTTGGACTGGATCAGTATGATTTAGAACATGAGAAATCGGAGCAGGAGTCGGACATCTGACTTATCAAGCCTGCTCTGCTATTCAATAAGATGATGAGTGATCCGGCCATGGATTTAGCTCCACTTATCTGCCTGTTCCCCCTACCATTCAAAAATCTATTAAGTTCATTGAATGAAGCTTCCTTGGGCAGATAATTTCCCAGATTCACTCATCACTGGGAAAAGTGGTTCCTCCTCATCTCTTTTGTAAATCTACTCTTCCTAATGTCCCCTAGTTCTAGTCTCACCTCCCAGTAGAATAACATCTCTACCAACTTATCTCAGCACCGCTACTGAAAGAAGAGGAGTGTGGGGCACGAGAGAGCCGGGAGTGTCGGGACCCTGCTTGAGGTGAGTGCAGAAGTGTGGGGCACGAGATAGCCGGGTGTGTCGGGACCCTGCTTGAGGTGAGTGCAAAAGTGTAGGGCACGAGAGAGCCGGGAATGTCGGGACCCTGCTTGAGGTGAGTGCAGAAGTGTGGGGCACGAGATAGCCGGGTGTGTCGGGACCCTGCTTGAGGTGAGTGCAAAAGTGTAGGGCACGAGAGAGCCGGGAGTGTCGGGACCCTGCATGAGGTGAGTGCAGAAGTGTGGGGCACGACATAGCCGGGTGTGTCGGGACCCTGCTTGAGGTGAGTGCAAAAGTGTACGGCACGAGAGAGCCGGGAGTGTCAGGACCCTGCTTGAGGTGAGTACAGAAGTGAATGGGACCCGGCTGTTACACCTCACCTGCAGTAATTGAGAGGTGCATAAACAGATGGGTTACATTTAACTCAAAATGTATTAACAATTGCCAATAATAGAATTAACTCAATAAACTTAACACCCAAACATAAGCCTTTATGGCAACTATATACTATAACATGTATGTGGAAAAAAAAAACCCAGACCATCACAATCCAAGCCCAAAACTCCCAAAGCAAAGTCAGTCAGTCAGTCAGTCAAAAGAATAGCCCTCAGAATCTGGTCTCCAGGCATGGATTTCTTAGTTTAGTTGTGCACAGGAGAGAGAGGACTGTTATCACTGCAGACTTATAACCTTGGCTGGGGAATACAAGAGACTTTCCTGAGTTTCTAATGTGGTAACAACCACCTTTAATTTCTTCACAAGGGAATTTTCACCCAATGACCTCCTAATCACTAACACGAGGTCCACACCTCCGACGCCCTCTTTAGGGTTGGACCTTCTGTCACGTGAGTCTTCTGTCACGTGAGTCTTCTCAAAACCCTGTCTTGCGTCGTCAAGTGATGTCTGCCACACAAAGTCCTCCTCTTTTTTAATATTTTAATTAAGAATTTAAAAACCACATCAATATATACATATTCAATAAAATAGCCTTCAGCTCTCCTGATTGGCAGGGAGGGGTTGACAACTGTGGGCGCCCTGTCCACGAGCCCACCAGTTTCAGCATGGTGCACTCATGCTCCTGACAGCTGTCAATTCTCCCAGCGCGTGGCTCGCGCTCCAAGCAGCTGTTTGCTTTCTCAGCACGCTGCTTCAGCGCTTCCCACAGCACGTGCTCCTCTCTCTCCCACTGCATAATCAGTCCAGTCCCTGCTCCGAAAATAAAGCTGTCCATAACACGGGACACAGACATCTTGGGACTGTTACTGAAAGAGGAGGAGCATGGGGTTAGAGAGAGCTGGGATGGTTGGGAGTCAGATTGAGGTGAGTGCCTTTAAAAAGAAGCAGAGCGGGACTCGGGACACAGACATCACAGGACTATTACTGACAGAGGAGGAGGGTGGGACAAGAGAACTGGGATTGTCAGGAGCCAGCTGGAGGTGAGTGCCTTTAAAAAGCAGGTGAAGGGTTAAACAGATTGGGGGGAGGAGTAATGAAGATAAGGGGCAGTGACAAGTGGAATGGCCTTTGGATGTCACAGGGTAGGAGTGGGACTTAGAGGCTTTGGCTCACAAGGCTTCAAAGGGTGAAGCCGAGCTTGATTCCAGTAAGGTAAGATCTTTGAATTTAAATGAGGAAGAGTTCATGGAGACAGCAGCAAGGCAGTGGGATGCAGTGGGATCTATTTTATTCATTTTCTCTTCTGTGTTGTTTATTCTTTTTCTTAAATCATTAAATTCCTGTGTTTGCCATTCTTTAAATGACTCCATGTATCCTCTAACAAGAGCAAGTATATCCTTTACCTTGCCTTTCTTTTCTTCTTCTATTTCCCTGTACTCTTCCTCTTCCTCTTCTTCTTCCTCTGGGTTGGCCATCTGTTGTTTCTTTGTTGCCCTTTCCTCCTCTTCTTTCTTGTTTCCATTGTTTTCTGTGGTCTCTTCTTGCTGCAGGTGTTCTGCAGCTGTCGTTGCCGGCTGTGGAGATCGACTCCCCAGCTGGTCCCCCCTCCCGTCGGTGTGTTTTTTTTCATTCGCATCGCGCATGCGCGAAGTATCGCGCATGCGCGGTTGCGCACTTTTACTCGGCTCTGCGAGCCATTTTTGTAGTCCATTATTTACCGACCTGAGGGAGCGGGTTTCTCTCTCCGCAGCGGGCCTCTTCGGACAGGTAAGGCCTTCACCTTTTTCCTCCGTTGTCTTCTCTTCCTCTCTTCTTACCGTTGATTTTGATTTTTCTATTTTTTTGTCGCCATCTTCTTTCCACCTTTATACTCACTTTTCTGTAACTTTTATTTCTGTGCCTTTGTGTTTTCCTTTGTTTTTCCCGACTTTTCTGGAGAGGGCTGGAGTTCACCGTCCGGCCACTACTCCATCACGTGACTCCTCCTAGTTCCTCCCCATCTTCAAGGCTTGGAGAATTTATTGCCCCTCCCCACCCTGACCCTTACTTTGGCAAACACATCACTGAGATCATTGAAGAATTAAATAAATATGTCCCGGGGAATGAGGGTGAATAAGTGATTATGATGTGTACGGTATGAGCTCATTTAAAAAGTTCTTGTGTTTGAATCTAGAAAATTAAAATTTAATTTGCAGAGGCTCACTAGGGCACAATATTTTAGCAGAGGTGTTCTCTAACCCAGTGATGCCATGGGGCATGGAGAAGGAAAGGAAACCAATTGAGAGCACATATCAGTGAGTGAGTTGTACAGAAGGACTGATCCAGACCAAGTAGAAAGAGGTGAAGCCCCAGTCAGGTACCGTCTAGTAGTAGGGAGAGGTGAAGCCCCAGTTAGGTACCATCTACTAGTAGAGAGAGGTGAAGCCCCAGTCAAGCACCGTCTACTAGTAGGGAGAGGTGAAGCCCCAGTTAGGTACCATCTACTAGTAGAGAGAGGTGAAGCCCCAGTCAAGTACCGTCTACTAGTAGGGAGAGGGGAAGCCCCAGTCAAGTACCGTCTACTAGTAGGGAGAGGGGAAGCCCCAGTCAGGTAACGTCTACTAGTAGGGAAAGGTGAAGCCCCAGTTAGGTACCATCTACTAGTAGAGAGAGGTGAAGCCCCAGTCAAGTACCGTCTACTAGTAGGGAGAGGGGAAGCCCCAGTCAGGTACCGTCTACTAGTAGGGAGAGGGGAAGCCCCAGTCAAGTACTGTCTACTAGTAGGGAGAGGGGAAGCCCCAGTCAAGTACCGTCTACTAGTAGGGAGAGGGGAAGCCCCAGTCAGGTACCGTCTACTAGTAGGGAAAGGTGAAGCCCCAGTTAGGTACCATCTACTAGTAGAGAGAGGTGAAGCCCCAGTCAAGTACCGTCTACTAGTAGGGAGAGGGGAAGCCCCAGTCAGGTACCGTCTACTAGTAGGGAAAGGTGAAGCCCCAGTTAGGTACCATCTACTAGTAGAGAGAGGTGAAGCCCCAGTCAAGTACCGTCTACTAGTAGGGAGAGGGGAAGCCCCAGTCAAGTACCGTCTACTAGTAGGGAGAGGGGAAGCCCCAGTCAGGTACCGTCTACTAGTAGGGAGAGGGGAAGCCCCAGTCAGGTACCGTCTACTAGTAGGGAGAGGGGAAGCCCCAGTCAGGTACCGTCTACTAGTAGGGAGAGGGGAAGCCCCAGTCAGGTACCGTTTACTAGTAGGGAGAGGTACCGTCTACTAGTAGGGAGAGGTGAAGCCCCAATCAAGTACTGTCTACTAGTAGGGAGAGGGGAAGCCCCAGTCAGGTACCGTCTATTAGTAGGGAGAGGTGAAGCCCCAGTCAAGTACCGTCTACTAGTAGGGAGAGGGGAAGCCCCAGTCAGGTACCGTCTATTAGTAGGGAGAGGGGAAGCCCCAGTCAAGTACCGTCTACTAGTAGGGAGAGGGGAAGCCCCAGTCAGGTACCATCTACTAGTAGGGAAAGGTGAAGCCCCAGTTAGGGACCATCTACTAGTAGAGAGAGGTGAAGCCCCAGTCAAGTACCGTCTACTAGTAGGGAGAGGGGAAGCCCCAGTCAAGTACCGTCTACTAGTAGGGAGAGGGGAAGCCCCAGTCAAGTACCGTCTACTAGTAGGGAGAGGGGAAGCCCCAGTCAGGTACCGTCTATTAGTAGGGAGAGGTGAAGCCCCAGTCAAGTACCGTCTACTAGTAGGGAGAGGGGAAGCCCCAGTCAGGTACAGTCTACTAGTAGGGAGAGGGGAAGCCCCAGTCAGGTACCGTCTACTAGTAGGGAGAGGTGAAGCCCCAGTCAAGTACCGTCTACTAGTAGGGAGAGGGGAAGCCCCAGTCAGGTACCATCTATTAGTAGGGAGAGGTGAAGCCCCAGTCAGGTACCATCTACTAGTAGGGAGACTTGTGGTGAAATGACTATTTGTCCATGTAATTGTCATGGCCTTTTCTGTTCGACCCTGCTCTCACTGGCTGGCTCGTGACTTCTCTCCTTTCTCCCCCATAAATGCTTTCATACCACAAGCCTGCCCTTAGTTCGAGTCCAGGTCGGTGCGAGCGACCAACGCAGGGATGTTGCCCATCTCTTACAAATAAAAGCCTTCCGTTCCGATAACTTTGTGCAATTGATCATGCCTCAAGATTCTCTGAGGAAATAAACTGAGACTGACCACGTGTAGACACTTTTCCACGTGAGTTAACTCCGTACGGGAATGTCCCAGTCATATCCTATCAAACTGAAGGAGGTATCCAAGAACCATTCAAGCTTTCAGAACAATTTGCCACTTTGTGAATGGCAGGACTTTCAGTGATCAATCACAGAAAAGATTATGTTTCAGGAATAGAGAGCATGGGATGGAAGAGCAGACACTTGTCAGAATTCCCTGCTCCAAATGCCTAACGAGCAGCTCTATTAATACTTAACAACTGTTACTTTTGCTGATCGAGCAGCTTGTGGACTTTCAGACCTGTTCATGGGAACTGTATCCAAACTCCAGACCTGCACCGGACCAGACCAGCACTGCACTGTGGCAGGTGGGCCTCCTCAGATCAGATGTTAAATCAAGGTCTCACCTGCTCTAATAGCCATTAAAAAAAATGAAATACTCAGGCACCATCTGTGGAAAGAGAAACAGTTACCACTCTGTTTATTTTTCGCAGATGGTGCCTGACCTGCTGGTTCTATATCAGATTACCAACATCTGCAGTGTTTTGATTTTCACCTACTCTCTCTCACTAATGAAAGAGATTAAATCTTTTTATGAGCAATTAAACTCTGTGGACATCCCGATGTACTTTAAAAAGGCACATGGATTTGAAATGTTTGGAGGGATATGAACCAAATGGGATCATCTGAAATAGTAAACATCTGTTGGCATGGACAAGATGGATCAAAGAAGGAAGTCTCTACATGCTGTGAAACTCTCTAACTTGTTCCACAGTGCACTAACAGAGTTTCTCGAGTGCAGGGAATATTTACTGGGATGTTGCCCAGACGTCAAGAAGTGAGTTACAGTTTAGGACTTTATTCCCTGGAGTGTAGAAGAAGGAGGGGAGATCGGATAGTATTTTAGAGAGGGATAGACAGAATAAATGTCGATAGGCTTTTTCCACTGATGGGACATGAGATACAAACCAGAGGACATGGGTTAAAGGTGAAATGGGGAAAGTTTAGGGGGAACATGAGGGGGGGGGGGAACTTCTTCACACAGAGAGAGGTGGGTGTGTGAATAAGTGAAGTGGTGAATGTGGGCTCAATTTTAACATTTAAGAGAATTTTGGACAGGTACATGGATGGGAAAGGTATGGAGGGATATGGACTGGGTGCAGGTCAGTGGGACTAGGCAAAAATAATGGTTCAGCACAGACCAGAAGGGCTGAAGAGGCCTGTTTTGGTTCTATAATGTTCTATGGTTCTAACAATTTAGGGGGCTTTATTGCTGCCATTCCTACATGAGTGACTGTACCTTAATCAAACTTTACTGAGTGGACTTCAAAAGACCCTGAGAATATAAACCAGAAATAGAAGCAGGTCATAGGCCATTGAGCCACATGTATCTCAGTCAACTTAATTGCTCCTCAGAGGACAAAAGTCCTCCCATATCCAAGGAATTCAGCTGGTGAACCTTCAGTAACTACCTCCATCACAGGCACAACCTTTCTTAGGTAGGGAGGCAGAAGGAATAAGATGGCTTGTCGAGGATTCATAGAGGGAATATTTCTTCATTCAGAGGGTAGCGAATCTCTTGGAATCCTCTACCTTGGATGCTGGGGAGTTTCAGTCAAAATAGTTCATTCAAAACAAGAAATTGATATATTTCTGAATATCAAGGGAATCAGGAGCTTCATGTTGGAAAATTGCACAAGGCAAAAGATCAGCCATGATCTTGAATAATGGCAGGGAAAGCACAAAGGGTGGATGGGCTGAAGGGCAGATTGGCTCAATGGGCGGATTGGATGAAGGGGGGATTGGATGAAGGGCGGATTGGATGAAGGGTGGATTGGCTCAAAGGGCGGAATGGATAAAGGGTGGGTGGATAAAGGGCGGAATGGATGAAGAGGGGAATGGATGAAGGGCGGATTGGATGAAGGGTAGAATGGATGAAGGGCGGATTGGATGAAGGGTGGATTGGATGAAGGTGGATTGGATGAAGGGCAGATTGGATGATGGGTGGATTGGATGAAGGGCGGGTTGGATGAAGGGCGGGTTGGATGAAGGGCGGGTTGGATGAAGGGCGGAATGGATGAAGGGCGGATTGGATGAAAGGCAGATTGGATGAAGGGCGGATTGGATGAAGGCCGGGTTGGCTCGATGGGTAATTGGCTCGAAGGGCGAACTGCATGATTCTTGCTCCTATTTTGTCTGTACCAGTAAAACCCCTTGTATCCAGAATTCAAACATCCAGCAGCCTCAAGAAATGAGCTAAAACAATCAAGGAAAATAAATAAATAAACAAATTGAATTAGAATAAAATAATAGGTAAAAATACATAAGTTTAAAATTGTAAATATTCCGTGAAGTAACACGTAAACCTTAGGTGAAGATGGGAGCCAGCAGAGGGCCTTGATCAAGCTTTGCTCATCACAGCTGCTTGAATAAAGTTGTGTTTGAATAAAATGGCATCATCCAGGATGAAGAGCTGGTTGATGCCGTTCTTCATTGGGGTGACTCTCTTAAGGTGTTTCCTTATCCCTGCTTAGTAAGAATTGCCCCAGTCAGAGACTTTATCTGTAAACCTGGGGGAGTAAGGTTAATTATCTATACAGCAGTGTCCCCCTTATGCATGGTTTCAGTCACCCACAGTCAACCACGGTCCAAAACTGATCCTATATCAGTCCTAACTTATCCCACTGCCCTGCTCTTTCCCCACGGCCCCATGTTGGTCCCCACCCTGATCCACTGCCTCTCTCTCTCTCTCTCTCTCTCTCTCCACAGCTACGTGATGGTCCCCATACTAATACGACTCCCCCTCTCTCTCCCCATAGCTCCATATCAGTCCCTACACTGATCCCACTGCCCTGCTCTCTCCCCACTGCCCTGTGTCGGTCCCCACACTGATTCCACTGCCTGTCTCTCTCCCCACAGCCCTGTGTCGATCCCCACACTGATCCCGACTTAAAAATAAAAAGTTTATCAGTATACCACAGTATCTCACATAGCTTTATTAAGTATATAATATGGTATTCACAATATCCACATCACATAATGCCCAATTTCACAGAACGTATTGTGGACATTAAGTGGTACATGCCCTGTACAGGGTTTGGTACTATCCATGGTTTCAGGCATCCTCTGGGGGCTTTGGAACATATCCCCCATGGATAAGGGAGGACTACTGTAATGTTACTGTTCGCCTTTCAAGCGGCTCTGTGGAGGGGGACGAACCTGCAGACGCAGCAATGGTTAAATGTTTTCAAAAATGTGACTGAAATAAAGTAAAATGCTTTAAGGTTTATATATTCAAGCAGATGACATTTGTTCAGTGTAAGTACAGTATTTGTTCTCTTTTGTCTTTTAACCTGATTGTATTAGTTAGGCCAGTGACTCACTGACAAAAGACAAAGGAGGGAAAACCCAACAACCAACCCCAACCCACCAATTTTCCCTTGCAACCGCTGCAACCGAGCCTGCCTGTCCCGCATCGGACTTGTCAGTCACCAACGAGCCTGCAGCAGACGTGGACCTACCCCTCCATAAATCTTCATCCGCGAAGCCAAGCCAAAGATTAGTTAGGCGCTGTAAAAGTAAGTCTCAAGCATTCGGAAAATACAATTATCTGGCATCTACCAATCCCCTTAGGTTCCGAATACCAGGGATTTTACTGTATTTATGGCCTTGTAATCTTAAACCTGCACAAGTTATTCCAGATATGGTCTCACCAAGGCAGTGTGGTGAGAATGAAAGCAGTTAAAGCAATTAATTAAAGCACGGATACATCTGTGAAAGAAATAAATGCAATTAAGAATCTTTCCACCATTGTTGCAAATGTGGGCAATTTTGGCAATTTTCCAAAGTTTCTCTCTGGCCACCACAGAGCAATAGCTTAAAATGTGTCTACAGGCTCATTTATCTTTGAAGCATGTTCCTCAGATGATTGGCTATAGCAACATCCTTGCTGCTTCTAATAAATGAAGCAAACCGAGTACAAGGATCAGTGTTTGAAGAAACAGCTGGCTGACCCACCCAGATGGTGAGTGAACACACACACCTGCTTAGTTTGCACCCTGCCTGAGCAGTGGTGCCTGGTGCCTTAAGCTTTCCCAAGGACGCTGCGAAGCTACGGGGACAATCCTCAGTCAGTGGGTAAAGTCGTGCTGGATTTAATTGTGGGAAATTTTGAAAGGGAAATGGAAAGCTTCCACTGAATAAACAAAAAGTGCTCATCACAAAGGAGTAAAACGCTGATTTACACAGACAGGTCAAACGTCCCTCTGTGTCTGTAATACCAGCACTCTCTCCTCACATTCTCAGTGCTGATGAAGGGTTCTGACTCGAAACATTGACCATCCTTTTTCTCCAACTGATGCTGCTCGACCCATGGCATTCCCCCAGCAGTCTGTGTTGACCTTTGGGTTCCAGCATCCGCAGTCTCCTGCGTGTCTCCCTCTGTCATTATTTTAATTTTAATTTAGTTACAGGCCTCCTCGCCTACAAGCCCAATTACATCCACATGACCAATGATCTCAATGTGCACCACACATCTAAGACCCCCTAAAATTTGTATTTATATCACCTTTCTGGGTGTGAAGAGTCACAATCCTCGAGACATAACATAGGAACAGGTCCTCAGCCCTTTGGGTCCCTGCCAACCATTAACCACCAATTTTCACTAATTCTATATTAATTCATTCTAATTCTTTAATTCTTTAATTCTTTAAACACATTCCCTTTAATTCCTCTCAGATTCGACTGTTCACGAACACACCAGGGGATCTTTACAGTGGCCAGTGAAGGAGCAAAGAGGTTGAGGATCCATCATTCAAAGGAAGGGAATCCTGAGCTCAAAGCATGGCTGCACATGGTGGGGTAGCAGAAGCAGAGGTCATTGGGAGGAGTGCAGTGTCCTTTCAAGTTTTAAATTTAGACCTATAAATTTAAATAAGATTAAAATAAATTTAGACATACAACACGGTAACAGGCCATTTCGGCCCACGAGTCCGTGCTGCCCAATTTACACCCATTAACCTACACCCCCGGTATGTTTTGAAGGGTGGGAGGAAACCGGAGCCCCCTCCCCGGGAAAACCTGCACAGACACAAGGAGAACGTACTTACTGACATGCAGTAAATAACTCAAGGGGCTGAGAGTGAGTCATTGATCTACAGGCTTTTATTCACAATGGACAGGGATCTCGTCCTGTGCCGTGACCCAGGCTTTCAGGGGAAGGGTCAAGGTGTTAGAGGCTTTAATACAAGGTCAAAGAGGGAAGGGCCACAGGATGGGGCAGAGCCAGGTAATCAGGGATACAGCAGTTCACCACGTTAGGTTCTTACAGACAGTGCGAAATTCGAACGCTGGTCCCGATCACTGGTGCAGCAATGGCGTTGTGCTAACCATTACACTGACCGTGCCGGCCTGCAGGACCTCAGCCAGAGGAAAGTCACAGAAGAAAAGGAATGAAATCACAAGGTGAATTTTAATGATGTTATCAACCTTCAAAGTCAAAGTTCAAAGTCAAATTTTATTTATTGTCACAGTACATCCATGACAACATGAACAGCTCTGAGATTCTTTATCCATAGACCAGACAGACTTCCTCATTATCAGTGATTGTAAACTGTACTAAAGAAGGTGTGAATGGAAGGTGGAGAATCACTGCTCTAGACCCAATTGTTACTGAAATATTTTGTGTGAGAAAAATTGTCATTGGCCCATTTCCTTTGGAGTTGTGAAACCATGCACATAACGAGTCAATGAGGGACAATTACAACAGTGAGTTTCAAACTTTTTCTTTCCACCCACATACCATCTTAAGCAATCCCTTACTCATCAGAGCACCGATGGTATAGGGATTGCTTAAGGTGGAATGTGAGTTTAGGGGCAGTTTGAAAACCACTGACCTATGGCAAAAGGATTACTTAAGGTGAGTGGAAAGAAAAAGTTTGAAAACCATTGCTCTTTCTTCTTTGGCTTGGCTTCGCGGACGAAGATTTATGGAGGGGGTAAAAAGTCCACGTCAGCTGCAGGCTCGTTTGTGGCTGACAAGTCCGATGCGGGACAGGCAGACATGGTTGCAGCGGTTGCAGGGGAAAATTGGTTGGTTGGGGTTGGGTGTTGGGTTTTTCCTCCTTTGCCTTTTGTCAGTGAGGTGGGCTCTGCGGTCTTCTTCAAAGGAGGTTGCTGCCCGCCAAACTGTGAGGCGCCAAGATGCACGGTTTGAGGCGTTATCAGCCCACTGGCAGTGGTCAATGGGGCAGGCACCAAGAGATTTCTTTAGGCAGTCCTTGTACCTTTTCTTTGGTGCACCTCTGTCACGGTGGCCAGTGGAGAGCTCGCCATATAACACGATCTTGGGAAGGCGATGGTCCTCCATTCTGGAGACGTGACCCATCCAGCGCAGCTGGATCTTCAGCAGCGTGGACTCGATGCTGTCGACCTCTGCCATCTCGAGTACTTCGACGTTAGGGATGAAAGCGCTCCAATGGATGTTGAGGATGGAGCGGAGACAACGCTGGTGGAAGCGTTCTAGGAGCTGTAGGTGGTGCCGGTAGAGGACCCATGATTCGGAGCCGAACAGGAGTGTGGGTATGACAACGGCTCTGTATACGCTTATCTTTGTGAGGTTTTTCAGTTGGTTGTTTTTCCAGACTCTTTTGTGTAGTCTTCCAAAGGTGCTATTTGCCTTGGCGAGTCTGTTGTCTATCTCATTGTCTTTATTAACCACTAAAACACTTTCCCCCACCCCCACCTCCCCAACAAGGGTTACTTCCTTTTCTGTGTTTGAGGGGCTTCCCCACCAATTTTAGCCCCTGAATGCTGGGTAGCGGAAAGAGCCTAGACTGTGGTCCTTCCCTCCATTTCATCTCTGGCTCTTTGTCCAACAACATTATCAGGAGGAGAGTCCTTCTGTGCTCCACTGCTCTGAAAGCCAATGGAATTTTGCGGTCTGAATGGTGGATGATAAATTCCTATAATTCAGACCCTTAATTGCTACTTCATCACAATTCCAGACAAGCAGTATCAAACAACAGCGTTGAGTCATGGGTGGCTCAGACAGAGAGAGGACACTGATGCCACTTTAACAACATTCAAATGCACGCTCAGTCTGTTAAAATTGAGGCCCTTCTAGAATGAGTTACAGTGGAAATAGAAGCAGGTTGATGGCGTTTACTCATTGAACAAGGAACGGAGCGTAAAGGAAAGTGACTCTTGGCACCCCTCCGCATTTCTATTCCTGACAGCAGGGCCAGCATTTTAAAGTGCAAGAGAAAGAGTTGGCATAACAAGCTCTGATCATCAACACTGATTTAATTGGCTATCTAACCATCCATTCAGGAGAGGGGACAGTTAACTCATTTTTTTCACAAGGTTGGTGACAAATGAATGGACTCAGAGGTTGCTGGGCGCAGATTGAAACTGACTTACCTGACATTCTTTAGTAGAAACTTGCCTATTTACTTGCTGGTTCCATGTTCACATTTCCTTGTGATATAGAAGGATGGAATTTAATCCATCAAAGCTATGCCAGCTCTCAGACCAACCCCGTCAAGCCCCTTCCCCACCTAACTCCTTCACATATCCATTAACACTCTTCTGATTTTCCTATTTTCATCCAACACAAGGGACAATTCTGGCAGGGCCATTAACCCACCAACCATAATGACACTGCAATGTGGGGGGAAACCTAGAGCATTGGATGGAAGTCCACAAGAAGAACATGCAGACTCCACATGGACAATACTGAAGGATAAAATTGCAGAAGCAACTATCTGCAACATTCCTGAGCCATAATGTATTGGCAGGTATTTTGACCATTATTTTACAACAGTCAACTAATTACAAACAAAAAATCTAACATCTAGTTAAATTCTTATCATAGTTCATTCTCAAATTTAAAGAATTTAACCAGACAAGAATATGAAGAATTTGGAGAGAAACATGGGTAGATTGAGTTAGGAGACAGGAAAGCTATCGCTCTTGTCTGGATTGTGGACTAGTTCAGTGAGATGAATGGCCTCAACCTCCTTGTGATGGTTGTTGCAATGATGGTTGAGATTTGGCATTGGGGTGAGTGGCACCTTGTCTTCGGGCAAGCATCATTAACTGAGCCACCTGATCATGGCCAAAGGCCTTGCAGCTTACAAATAAATTGCCATTCCAAGGGGGTTCTGCACTATTGCCAAGGCAGGCCTTCACCCTTCTGTGGTGTTGGTAAAATGAGGAAGGAACATGAAAAGCTGTAGACGCCAAAATCTTGAATGGATGAAGAACTGGTGGAGGAACTCAGCAGGTCAGAGACCATCCATGGCCGGAAATGATCAGTCAATGTTTTAAGTCTGAATACTTTATCAACACTAAGATAAAGAGGTGGAATTACACACATAAAGGGGAAACAACAGTCAGAAAAAATCTCTTCAGTTGAGGAGTGGTATCTTTGTCCTTGGCCGTCACCAAGAGGGGGCATTCACGGGCATTTCCCCCCAAAATGAGTTATTATGCCCCCCCACCCACAGCACTAGCATCGCATGGCTTTGTCTCCATGTGCTATAAGCATGTTACGTCGGAGGGAGGGGGAACTGTGATGGTGGCGCACAGAAGATGTTCATGGCAGTACGGCACCCAGACCCCACCTCTCACTGAGTGAGTTTTCGAACATCAGTTTGTGCCTCATCTGCGGTTACCGATTAGACTTGTTCTGACACTGGTGCTTGGTACCCTGGGCACTTGTCCTCCTCTCAACTAAACCCAAAATATCATATTAGCTCAATGCCCCTTTTTGTCTACAAAACTGGCTGCCACATTTCCCACTTTGCATGGTATTAGATTTTCTAAAATGACTGCAAAGTGCTTTGGAATGTCCTGTGCTCCTGTCTTGAAGGTGTTCCACATTATACTGACTCTAGCATATCCTCTTCCAAGACCTGGAAGATGAACTTGAGAGTCCTCACTGAAGTTCCTCACCACCAGGTTTTAAAACGTAGGCAAGGATACAATTTCCTTCTGCTTTGTTGTTTATTGTTCAATTATGAATTTTTTGTGTCCCTTTTGGTCAATTGAGGAAATTATGGTTGAGGATCAAAATGTCAGATCCAGCATGGCTGATCAGGCAGCAGTGATCCTGGGCCAGACTATGCTCAGTGCTAAGAACCTATTGGGCAGGATATGCCATTGGAGGCCCAGCACCAGATTCTCCACAGGCACATTCTATTCCACGCACCCTCAGAGATGACCAGACAGGGCCAAGGAGCATGGTCACAGGCTTTTGGACCACTCAGTCTATGCAGGACCTTTATCACTTATTTACACAAATCCAATTCCAACCCATTTTATTCTCCCACATTCTCAACAACTTCCCCCAGATTCCACCACTCATCTTCCCACAGGTGGCAGCACACAGCAGCTGGTTGGCCGACCAAACTGTACATTTTTGCAAGGTGGGAGAAAGCTGGAGAACCTGGGAGATAAGTGAAGCTGAGTCCACAGCTGGATCAGCCATGATCTTATTGAATGGCGAAGCAGGCTTAACAGACCAGATGACTGACTCCTGCTTCTTCCCCAATGAATTTTATTCACAATAAATTATTTACCAAAAGAAAACTGTTCAAAGCTTTTTACATCCTTAGTGTCATATCCATGCACTTCCATTCATGTGGCATTGTTATATTTATTTTCTAATGAGCACCTCTGCCACCACAGTAGTTTCCTCCTCTGTTGTTTGAGGAACTTCCCCTCAGTGTCAGCCCCTCAATTCCCAGTAACAGGAGGACTCTGGGGTCCAGCCATTCTCAACACAGACCAACCCCCTCTCCTCCAACACCCACTGGGGGTGGGGTCTCAACACACTTGAGAGAGCCCATGGACTGAAATCATAAAATATCTCTTATGTTTGTTTTTAATGGAGATGGTAAGAGAGAAGAAACCAACTAAACCTGACTGCTACATGGGGAAGGAGCCCATAAACTTGGAGCCAAGTCCTCAGGGCCATGGCCAAAAAGAGTGAGAATGGCTTCTGTGGCCCTTCCCCATAGCCCCCCTCACATTGGTTAACTTCTGCAACCTGGTATGTGCCTCATTTACTGTCCTCAATAATACAGAAGTAAGCCATTTGGCCCATTAAGATCCAGCCCAGCACCCAGGAATGCAATCTCATTAACCCCCCACCATGCTCCCCTGCTTGCAGGAGCTTGCTGACCGCAGGCTGCCTCTGTATTTCCTGCCCTTCAAGGCAACACTGCAGAAAGTAATTCAATGACTGTGACCAACGTTGGTGTCAGAACAAGACAGGGGGCATTAGGGTAACCGTGGAGGTGGGACACAAACTGTGGGGGGCGGGGGGGGTGCGGGTGCCATACCTGCCGTGAACCTCCTCCATGCGCCACTGTCACACTTCCCCCTCCCTCCGACATAATAAACGTGTGTGCTTAGAGCACAAAACCATGTGATGCTATTGCTGCGGGTGGGTGGGGGGGGGGCGCAGTAACTCTTTGGAGGGTGGCGTGGCCCATGATGCCAAGCCTGACTGTGACAAGTCTGCGGGGTTTTTTTTATTTACATCACGGTAGAAGCCGATTCTGGCCAAATGAAAACCATGCCGCCCAATTACACCCAGGGCCTGCAACCTCGTATATTTGGAGGGCGGGAGGAAACTGGAGCTCCCAGATAAAAACCCATCCACATCACAGGGAGAAACCTACAAATTCCTTATAGAGAGCAGCAGACTCGAACCCGGGCCACTGGCACTGTAAATAGTGTCACGCTGACCGCTACACCAGTGGGCCTCAACCTTTTTCTTTTCACTCTCATCCCACTTTAAGTAATCCCTAGGCCATCGGTCATCTGTGATTAGTAAGGGATTGATTAAGGTGGGCTGTGGGTGGAAAGAAAACATTTGAAAATGTTAGGTCTGCTTTGTTCATGAATGAGTGAGACAAACACCAGGCTGAGTCGAAATCAGGGTTCTTTGTTCTTTATTACCGGATTGTAACACTTGCGACTAACAAAGTTAGTCGGAGAATGCATTCTGCCGTTATCAGCAAAATGGTGATTTTTTATACCCTTGGATATGTGCTTAGAACATTATCATATCATTACTTGTCCAATGACTAAAACTGTTGCTATCCTTTCCCTGCTAGCTTCCTGCCTCTCAATCCATCAATGTCTCTCTTATCTTGTAAGTACAAGGATGCATTCTGTTACTCCTTAGTACTGGGTGACTCCTTCTCCGGTCCCATCTCATGATGTTTTACCTAACAGGAGTACAAGGACACCTCCCCTTCTTGTTACTGCCCTGTACAGGGTAACTCCCTACACATTCCCATCTCATGATGTTTTACCTTACAAAAACCACTGTTTTAATTATTCCTCATTACCTGCTCGGTTTCAATGACAATTTTTCTCAAGCGAAATATTTCAGTTACAACTGGGTCAAGAGCAGTGATTCTCAACCTTCCCCTCCCACTCACATCCCACCTTAAGCAATCCCTTACACAGAGCACCGATGGCCTATGGGATGTGGTATGTGCTACACTAATCATACCACCCCCATTAACATAGGTGTAAATGCAAGCACCTTCTGTTCACCTGCAGAGGAGCCGCAAGGTGATTGGCTCCTTGTTCCGTCAGCTGGCACCGTATTTAGATGTTGCAGCTATCTCATTCAGCTTACAAATGAAAACTTCAATTGATTTTGGTTTGGGTGGCCCCAGTCAGGGGAACACATTCTTTAGCTCATTGGATTGTCTGTGTGAGATGTGTTTCAATGTGGTCTTACCAATGTGAACAATGCCTGTGCCTGCGATGAATATGCAGAGGGATAGCTGCTGTCCATGTGTCTGATGCCTACGTTTTTCAAGCCAGGGACCCTGCTTTTATTCACTCTCCCCACCCCAAACCCGCCACCCAAGTTCTACATTTCAACTGTTCACAGTGGAGCTCTTCCTTTGCTCCTTTACTCGTGTTTTTGTTTTAAATTTTTTATTTTTCACACCATAAACCCTCCTTTACTCGTGTTTAAAAGAAACCTCAAACCCATTTCAAGATCTGTCACGAGCTTCCCGAAGATGCTTGCAACCCCTCCCTTTCATTACCATGACAAATAGAAGCTGAGGACCTTCCCCTTCACCACCCACCATCCTCCAGCTTCTCTCTCGGTCACTCCTATGCAGGACCTCACGCTTCACCGCACACAGCATCTGTGGGGTTTGGAGGACTGATGCCGAAAGAATGGCCCCCGGTGTCACTCAGTTTTAGCAGCTCCTTCACTAGCTGTGTGGTGGTATGTAATTCCACCACTAGGTCACCAGGGGTCACCCCAGTGACCTTGTCTATAAAGCAGTCCGGAGCTACAGTCTCGCCTTCCAGGTTCGTTTTGCAGAGAGACAAGACCTCTTAGTGTACATATTAGTTTATTAAAGCTGTCTTATACTCGCACTGCTGGTGTGGTTATTGTCAGGACAAGTTGTGCTTTAATAAATCTAATGCCGTTTGTTGTGGATCCAGTGCCGTGGCTTCAAGATGAGGACGTCAATTAATTTTTCATTAATATGTTTCACTGTACTGTAACACACCCTTCCAGCCCATGAACCCATGTGTGACCAATGAACCTAACCACCTTGTACATATTTTTCGAAGGGTGGGAGGAAACCAGAGCACCCGGAGGAAACCTCTCCAGTCTCAGGGAGAACGAACAAACTTCTTACAGACAGCAGTGGATTTGAATCTGGGTCAACGGTGTTGTAATAGCCTTGTGCTAACCACCACACTAACTGTGAACTGGAAACGGGTGACAGAGTTGCCCAACTGAGCCAGAGATCCGGACTCCATCTGGATTTTGAGTCCTGTCTTTGTTCTTCCTCAAACCACATGGGATTCCACTGGGTGCTCCACCAAAGATTAGGTGAGTTGCGAGGTTAATATATCACTGTAAATTGCCCCTAGTGTGGAGGGGAGAATGTGGGCCAAATAAAAAAAAACTGTTGGTGGAATCTATTCGCCGAGATCCAGACATAAAAGGTAAAAGGCTTCAGGGTTAACCAGGAAGAGCACAAAATCAACCTATTTGCTTTTGATGTTCTGATATATCTGATAGTTCAAATTGGAACTTTTCAGGGCTATAAAATTAATTGGGATAAAAGTGAAATTATGCCACTTACGGATGGGAATTATGATCATGTTAAAAGAGACTCTCAATTTAAGTGGCTGCTTAATGGGATAAAATATTTAGGTATAAAGATAGATAATAACACAGAATTTATACAAATTGAATTATAATTCATGTAATTTTATATAAATTCCCATGCTTCGGAAAATTGAGGATGATTTAAATAAATGGATAACTCTTCCAATTCCCCCCCCCCATCCGCCTCACTCATCGACACATCCCCACCCCCTCCTCTCTTGATTGATCAATTCTTCAGTAAAACCCAAAGAGGTGACGTTCCCTGCCCTGATGAATCTTGTGGCTGACGTTCTGATTCCAACTCATCAACTCTGTTCTGCTTTTCTTGAGCAGTTACTGCAGATGCGGTTACCATGGTTTCCATCAGCCCCCACATACTGTTTCAACAACCCATCTCCTGCCTTACATTCCCTGCCTCAATTAAATTTAATAATTTAGTGTAATTATTCTTCAAATGTAAAGCTGCGTCATTGGCCCCAACCTCAGCAAAGGCCCCTTAATGATCAAATCCACCCTCTATTGATGCTGCAATGAACGGTCACTGTAACTGTGTGTAGACACTCCAACCAGCTGCCTGACCACAGTGAAAAGAAGGATAAGCCCATTTCAGACAGTCTGACTCTCCCCTCCGCTATGCACTTCTAAAAAAAGGGAACTGCTTTACATGGCAATGCATAATTATGGGTTAGTGGCGTAATTAAGACTGAAGTTTAATTCTCCATGTGTCTTTCTAAATGAATAATATTATTTTGCTGGGAAGTCTGTTTCCTGGTTACTTCGAGCAGCTAATCTCAAAGGGGGCCCTACGGCCACATTGAATCAAAAGCCCTGTTTTCGTTTCATTTCAAGTAAAAAGCATTTAAAAACTTGACTGTTTCACAGGAAAGTTGGCCCATAAACTTTCAGAAGAGTCCTGGAGTGGCCATAGCTGAAAGAAAAGTTGAGCAGTGGTTCTCAACCTTTTTCTTTCCACTCACATCCCACTTTAAGTAATCCCTATGCCATTGGTGCTCTGTGATTAGTAAGGGATTGCTTAAGGTAGGATGTGAGTGGGAAGGGACGGTTAAGAACTGCTCTAGACTCAACTGTTACTGAAAGCTTCGGCTTGAGAAAAATTGTCAGTGGCCCATTTCCTATGGAGTTATGAAACCATGCACATAACAAGTCAATGAGGGACGATTAAAATAGTGGTTTTCAAACTTTTTCTTCCCACCCGCATCCCACATTAAGCAATCCCTTACTAATTACAGAGCACCGATGGCATAGGGAATACTTAAGGTGGTCTGGGAGTGGAAAAAGGTTGAGAACCACTGATTTAGAGCATTCAAAATTGAAATGTTCCTTGGCTGTCCGTAACCTGCATCACATAATGCAGGTGCAGTGCCTATAACACTAGGTTCCAGTGGCATTCAAGAAGGACCTGTTTCATCCTCATGCTGTGACCTAATAATAATGAGTGGCGTAAGGAAGCGAGAGCACTGTTGCAGGAGATGATTTCCACCTGCACTATAGTCAGACTGGATTGACAAGTTGGGAAGGGCTACACAACGGCACAGGAACCATGATGTCTGTGTCGTCCATGATGCCAACTTTAACTCATCCCACCTGCCCACACATTGCCTGTTCAAACGCCTCTTAAACATCACTATCAAATCCTCGGGAGTAAAACACGAGACTCTGCAGACACCGTGATGGAAGTAAAAACACAATGCTGGAAAAACTCTGCTAGTCAAACTTACTGACTTTAGAATCAGAATCAGAATTTACTGTCAAGAAATTTGTGCTTTGCAAAGATAATATAGCAAGGATAAAGATACATAACCAATAGTTCAGGCTTGAGCCCTTCAGCAAGGTGTGAGCAAAATGTAGGCAGGTGTGGGCCTAGATTTTGCTCACGGGCACCCACCTACATTTTGGTCACACCTTGATGAAGGGCTCAAGCCTGAAACATTGGTCAATTATCATTATGTTTGCTATATAAAGTACACGGAGTTTCTCCAGCTTTGTGTTTTTAATATCGTATCTGCTTCCACTAATTCCCTTGATAGAACATTCCAGGTGCCTACCACTCTCTGTGTAAAAAGCTTGCCTTGCAAATTTCAGCTCTCCCTTTAAGTCAACACCCACCAGTATATGACATTTGACTCTGGCACCTACCTTATCTATGCCTGTCAGTTTTATTTCTCAGATCGATGCTTCAAAAATATCCAAGTTTGTCCAATCTCTCCTGGCCGTTTATAACCTCCAATCCAGGCCACATCCTTGTGAGCCCTCTTCTTCACTTCCTCCAAAACCTCCACATCCTTCCTGTGGTGTGGCAAACAACACGCAATGCTCCAAATGTGGCCAAACCAAAGTTTTATGCAGCTGCCACATGATTTCTTGACTTGTATACTGAACACCCTGACCAATGAAGACCAACTCTGTACATCTTCTACCATCCAATTTACTTTGCTCCTATTTTCGGGGAGCTATGGATATACCCCAAGATCAATGCTTCTCGGAGTCCTATATACATCAAAGAAACAGGCTCTTCATCCCAGCATATCAACCATTTGGCTCCTTTACACTAATTCTGTCTTCCTATGACAATGAGAGAGGTTCTACACCCTGTGGATTTTGTCACAAGTACACAAGGAGCTCGTCACATCTTTCCTGATTCATTGGCTCACATCCAAGAGAAACCTATCTGTTTCTTGGATAGAGAAAGACAAGATTCCCGTTTTATATGGGACATTTCCCTACCTCAGCTCCTGAGGAATATCATAGTTAATTTGCTCAATGCAGCAATATAGAAATTATATCATCTCATTCGTGTGTCCAGGTTGGATGTGATCAATTTCAGAACTTTTTACACGAGGTATTTAACCAGATTGCCTTAATATAATTTTGTTTTAGTTATATACCTCATTAAAGTCTCTGAAAATAGGAGAGAAACTAATGGGTCACAATGCAGAGAAGAAACATTTTGCGAAGTGAATGGTTGAACAAGCTCTTTCTTACTTGAGTGAGCTCTGACTGTGGGAAGCCTCATCTGCTGAGAGTGGTAAGCCTTCAATTTTAATGATTAGGTGTGGTGGTTTAGATTGGAGATGGCTTGGCTACTGTCATCGGGTTCCAGGCTGCTCAGCGCCCCTCAAATGCTGGCAAGAGGCGAGATACCATTTGCTCCAATTGGATATGTTACCTAACTCCAAATGGGAAATGGAACTTCCTGCAACAGGGGAAACTATGGGGCAAAACAATGCACTGGCTTTGTGTGGAAGATCTATTCCAGAACAAGCAGTTCCTCTAGCCATATACCTTCTGGTCATACAGTTCCAACAATGACAGTAATTTTTGATGATGTTAATGAGTTAATTATATGGGTGTAGTGAACTGGGAATTCACTACTGGTGCGATGCTCTAAGACTGGCTCCTCCCTTGACTCTGCCCCCACATAGCCCGAGATAAACCCTGGACTCCTGCCAAAACCCCAGTTCAGTCCACAGACCATGTGTGCCAGTCTTATCGAATAAAAGCATGTTGTGCTCTCAGTCGCACTACAATGGGTGGCTTGGTTGGCATAGGAGTGTGTGCAACGCTATTACCGTGTCAACAACCTGGGTTTGAATCCAGCGCTGTCTGTAAGGAGTTTGAACGTTCTCCCTGTGTCAGCGTGGGTTTCCTCTGGGTGCTCCGGTTTCCTCCCACCCTCCCAAACGTACGGAGGTTGTAGGTTAATTGGCTGATTGGCTCATGTGCTGTATGTCTAAACTTGTCTTGCTGCAGCTGAACTGGCTCTTGGTCAGGAGAAAGTCAACAGTATACATTCCCTTTCCAGCCGTGGGAGAGTTCGAGACCAGAGGGCTCAGCCTCAGAATAAAAGGACATCCCTTTAGAACAGAGACAAGGAGAAATTTCTTCAGCCAGAGGGTGGTGAATCCGTGGAATTTGTTGCCACACATGGTTGGGGAGGCCAAGCTATAGGTAAATTAAAGTGGAGGTTGATAGGTTCTTGATTAGTGAGGGTGTCAAAGGATATGGGGAGAAGGCAGGAGAATGGGCTTGAAAGGAAAAATAATCAGCCTTGATTTGAATGGTGGAGCAGACTCAATATGGGCCTAATTCTACTCCTAATGAACGCAGATGAGAAATATGCTAGATAGATAATAAATATTCATTAGTCAAGAATATGGATCGTTGAGCAGATATATCCTACAAAAATAAGGAAAAGACAGATTTAGTTCATTAGTGCTCCCTTAGGCTCTGCTCATAAAGTTAGGAGCCAGTGTAATGGAGAATCTTGTAGGCAGCCAATCTCCCACTTAGTGCTTACACTGGGACCTTTGGTTCCAGATATCATTACAGTACAGGTATGAACAAAAGACAAGGCTTTGTTTCCCACCAGTCCTCAACTGGCTGCTTGGTCTGGAATGTGCCAGAAGACCAGAGAGTGGCCAACAGTGTGCCTTGTGTTAAAGAAATGCTGCAAGGATGAGCCCATGGATCTCCAGGCCGGTTCGGTGATGGGCAAGTTACTGGAGGGGAGGGGATTCTGAGGGAAAGGCACGGACTGATTGTGGAAAATCATGCTTCACAAACTCGACTTGAGTTTTTTGAGGAGGTAACCAAGAAGATCGATGAGGGCAGGGCAGGAGACATTGATGTGAAAGTTAGGAAGGCCTTTTTTAAAAAGATTTTTTATTGAATCAAAATAGCCATATTTTTATAAAAAGATACATACAAGAAAAAAACCCAACAAAAACAAGTGAGGACGCAAAACGCTCCCTCCCACACCCCCCCCCCCCCCCCGTTATGGTAGAAATTTCTCCCACATTCACAATTAAAATATAGCAAATTTGATCGTAAGGTAATGAGGCCCTAATATATAATAAGGGATATATTACTACATTACGCAGATAGCAGGGGCACAGGACGACAGGGATCTGGACCAATTCAGAAGCCGATGTGTAAAGACGATAATAAGGCCAAAAAAAGCCCCATATTTTTTCATCTGTTGCTGGGTCCCTCCTCACACTATACAAGATCCTTCCAGGTGAACTATAGGATGTTAACTCATTTAACCATCGCCTCTGTGAAAGATTTAGATTTCCAATTTTGTACTTTTTCCCAGCTGTGGCTGCAAGCATTATTAAGTTTTTTTTGTGGTTCACATTAAGATCCTGTAGATCTTCCAAATCCAGACCCTAGGGTCAAGTGAAATCTTGGTTTTATAAAATCTGAAGCTATTCTAACAATGTATTTCCAAAAATCTTCCAGATGAGAGCAATTCCAAAGCATATGAAGTAAATCTCCATCACAAGTTTTACATCTCTGACAATTGGGAGAGAGGTTATGGAATACTTGGTGCAGTCTGTGTGGAGTCTAGTAGGTCCTATTAAAGATATTAGACTGTATTTTTAGTTGTATGTTTAGTTGAGACATTTCATGAATCAGCTTCAATGTAATTGCATTTAAGATCTGATTCCCATTTATTTTTAATATCACCCTTAGTATAGATTGGCAAGTTACTGTTTAAAATAATATAAACAGGCAATGTCAGACTCTTTGTAGTGTGCAGGCCTTCATGAAGCAAGTGCTTTTTGAAGGGGGATTCTGTTGGGATTTGAGGGTAGTCTGTATAACTGTTATGGACCCAGTGTCAAAAATGAAAATATTTGAATAAATTATGGTTTGGTAGATTGAATTTACCCGACGATTGTTGAAAATTGGTGAAGTTATCTTGGCTATATAAATCTTCCACTGTTTTTATACCACTATTAACCCAAGTTTTAAAAATTCCATCTGCAATCAGGTGGGGGATATTGGGGTTATTCCACAGAGGAGTTTTCCGAAATAATGAGGTATCTATACCAATAACTGCCTGAGCTTCTTGCCATGCTGCCAAAGAATTTAGAATTATAGGGTGCTTGGTAATATTTAAGAGTGCTTTCTTAGATGTTAAAACAGGAAGAACTTTTAAGGGAACATTTTTTAGTTGATGTTGTTCAGTAGGAACCCATCTCGCCTCATTGTCCTCAGAGTGGAACCAACACCATAGTGGACGGAATTGAGCTGTAAGGTTGTAACATTTAAAATGAGGAAGATTTAATCCTCCCTTGGCGTAAGGGGCCTGAAGGGTTGAGAGTTTGACTTTATTTTTCCATAAAAAGCTGCACATTGATTTGTTTGATTCAGTAAGTAGACTTTTGGGGATTTTAATTGGGGCACATTGGATAAATATAGAAATTTGGGGAGTACATTCATTTTAATTAAAGTTCACTCTTCCAATTAAAGATATTAGCTGTTCCCTCCATTTCTGTACATCGATTATAACCCGATTTAATTATTTAATATAATTTTCTTTGAGGATTTTGTCTGCAGATCTCCTAGTTTCTATGCCGAAATATTTAAATCTATTTGGGCACCAATGCAAGGGTTTGACTGGGTTATTATCCTGTATATTAAAAGGCATGACTTCACTCTTTAAAAGGTTTAATTTATGTCCAGAAGCAGCATTGTATTGATGGAAACACGGTAGAAGGAAGATTAATGATTCTATTGAATCTGACAGAAAAATTAAAAGATTGTCGGCAGAAAGGCCTAGTTTGTGCTCAGTTGAGCCAAATTTAATGCCGGTAATTGTAATATTAGAACGAATAGCAACAGCCAATGGCTCAATACTTATTGAGGACAGCTGCAGAGCACTTGGGCAACCTTGACGGACACCTCTGGATAGCGGGAAGACACTCGACAGGACTCCATTAGTTAGAATTTGAGCTTTACGAACTTTAGGAAGACCTTTGACAAGATCCTGCATGGTAGGCTGGTCTGGAAGGTTGGGTTGAATGGGATCTGGGGTGAGCTGGCCAATTGGATACAGAATTGGCTTGATGGTAGGAGACAGAGGGTAGTAGTGGAGGATTGTTACTCAGTTCGGAGGCCTGTGACTAGTGAGGTGCCAGAAAGATTGGAGCTGGATCCACTGCTGTTTGTCATTATATTAATGACTTGGATGCAAACATGATCAATAAGTTTGCAGATGACAACAAAATCAATTGTATAATATTTTGGCTACCTTTCCCAGGCAGTGGGAGATGCAGGTGGAGTCCAGGGAAGTTTGTGTGATGTTCTGAGATACTTCCTTCCATTATAAGATCAGAAACGTGGCTGTTGACTAATGATTGCACCATGCCCTTGGACCTGCAGCTCTGCAGGTAATGCCTGAGCCAGGCAGTGAGATCTGGGCACTCCTGGGCTTGGATTGCAAAGTGGTAACATTGGTGCCCCAACCATGCATGGTGATGACTATCTCCAACAAAGGTGAAGCTCACCATCTCTTTCTGACATTCATGGTGAATGTCCATAGGGACATTGCCTCACAGGCCCAGAGACCTGGATTCAATCCTGACCTGGGCTGCTATCTGCCCCTTCGATCAACCCCTGCATATGTTTCCTCTGGGTGTTCCAATATCTACCCACATCCCAAAGACCTGCAAAACTGAAGAGAGTTAGTGAGAATGCAGGAGAATGAAATAAAGGTGATTAATGTAGGATTGATGGCCAAGGAGCCTGTTTCCAAGTGGTGTCTCTCCATGACTCCATGATGATGGGAGGTCACCATTGACTCGATACTCAGCTTCACAAATACTATGGCTACAATCGCAAGTTGAAGGCTAACAAACCCTGCACAGGCGTTCCCATCCACCAGAGGATACAGCTCAGAATATTCTCCCCTTGCCTGGATTTGTGCAGCGTCACAATGCAGCTCACTGTCCCAGATACAGCAACCCACACAACTGGCTCCCGAACCCAACGCACTCTGCAGCTCGGCCCACTGAGTTCCCCCAGAGAGTGTGTTTGGCTTCGGATTCCCGCATCTGCAGGCTCTCTGCGTCTCTGCATTGGCTCCCCAACCATCACCGTCACCACTGCCACCCTGTGGCTGCAACGTGCACCACATGTAAGAACCAACTGAGTTACCCAATCCACAGCAAACCTTCATCCATCCCTCAAGAGACGTCTTAGAGACCCACGATTTCTTCCATCGCGAAGGACTCACAGAGTAGGAAAATGGGGTATACCATCACTCTCAACTCCCCCTTCAAGACACAGCCTGTCTTGATGTGTTCATTTATTGGCACCTGGTCCCAAATATTCTTTCCTCAACATACTCTTACCACAAGTCCAGCAATTCAAACAGGTTAGTCCCAAACACATTCCCATGGGGAAGTTTAGCAGGGAGTATCCCCACGGTCCAACAGAGAATACCATAAATCTTGCTTTGTTATTTTATATTACAGTGAAAGCATTCACCAACCTCAAACCGTGCATCTTGGCGCCTCACAGTTCGGCGGGCAGCAATCTCCTTTGAAGAAGACCGCAGAGCCCACCTCACTGACAAAAGACAAAGGAGAAAAAACCCAACACCCAACCCCAACCCACCAATTTTCCTCTGCAACCGCTGCCACCGTGTCTGCTTGTCCCGCATCAGACTTGTCAGCCACCAACGAGCCTGCAGCTGACGTGGACATTTACCCCTCCATAAATCTTCGTCCGCGAAGCCAAGCCAAAGAAGAGAAGGCATTCAGGGCTGAACCGGGCCCTTGAGTTGCTGACATGAAAAACCATTAGCACCAGGCCCACGGCAGAATCGATCGGGTAAGTTTGTTAAAAAAGGTCAAGTGCACAGGATTCAGTCCCAGTGAAAACAATTTCACTTCTTACAATCTTAAAGCAATGGGTTTAGTGGTCGAGTGGCTCCCTCACTTGTGGATGAAGGACCCATAAGGCTTGTGGGCTGCTAGAGGCTGGCTCATGGGATCCAGGTATTGGAACCGGGATTCAAGAGGCTGTTGAGGGCAAGAAGGGCCCCCAAAGGACCTCAGTGCTGAAGGCTTCCTGATAGTGTGAGAGGTTTGAATCTGGAGCTCGGATGGCCCGTGGTTTGAACAGGAATCAGTGAGGCTGCAGGAGGGCTGGAGATGAAACCATGGACACTCAGGGACTTTCTTTTGATTCACTTTCCTGTATTGCCTGGCAATGTTCATGGGGAGTCTTTGTCTGCCTCACTGCAGACAAAAACTGAAGTATATCATGTAAATTACATTTTTATATAACAATAAAATGAACCTTGAACCTTAAAGTACCAATTTGACTTCCCGTTCACTGCCTCCAAACATGTCAAGATAAGGCTGCAGGCCTATTTCTGGTATGCTTGGTCAACGCCCAGGCTCTGCTGAATGGGGGACTGACCACTGACATCACAATTGCTCTCTGTTGCTCTAAGGCAGAAGATTCTCCTCCTTCCAACAGCGCACCAGTCTTCATGTCACCTGATTACACCGGCTACATTCTCAAACAGGCCATGAACCAATGTAACAAGTGACCAGGCTCCTTCTGCTCACATCATGAGAGGAATAGATTGGGTGTACACAGAGAGTCTTCTGCCCAGAGTAGGGACCTGTGGGGTAATATTTTCACTCCAAGAGCAGTGAGTGTGTGGAATGGGCTGACAGAGGAGGCGGTTGAGGCAGATGCTATCGAAATGTTTAAGAAAAATTTGGATGAACACCTAGATTGGATGGGTTGAGACTAGTGTTGGTGAGATATTTTGGACTTCATTAGTAAGATGGGCCGAAGGGCCTGTTTCCACAGTGCCTTAGGTGGGGGATGGGAAGTTGCAATTGTTGCATACTGTTGCTTTATTTATTTGTGGACTGAAATGCAGTAAAAAGCTTCATTTTGTATGTTCTCCAGGTGAGTCAACTCATACAGCAATTTGTACAATTGCTCCAGGGAGCAATTAGAACCCAACATTTGGATATTAATCTGGCAATATAAGAACTATACCTGAGGGAGATTGGTGATATGGATCATTATTATCTTGGGAGATCTTGTCAGGCAGAAATGTCCATCATATTTTGTGCAACACCCCTGGTGCACCATTCTTTATCAACACCTTTGGGATGTCGTCCAAGGTTCAATATAATCTCAGGTATTTCTTCTTCTCCTCATCCCTTTACTTTTGCTGGAATGTGGTCAAGATTGGATGGTTCTGCCTCAAGGAGGACCCCCATCACCCTGGACACAACCTTTTCTCACTGCTACCTTCAGGTTCAAGAACAACTTCTGTCCAACAGCTACCAGGAGCTTGTTACACTAATCAGGGACTGTTCCGACACCACAAAAGGGGTGAACACACTATTTCAAGCATTTCTTTACACAAGAATTTATTATCCAGCTTCTGTATTTATTGCCTTTTTAATTCAATTACATTTACCATTATAGTTCTTCTTTCCAAGTACCTGTTGGGCTGCAGCAAGTCTGAATTTCGGTCCATGTGTACATTGTACAAGGTGGATAACAATCTACTCATTGTCAACCTGAAGTGACATGGCCAGTACAGCACAGCTATGGACATTTCCCAAGGAGGGGAGGCTGGGAGCGAGACAGAGAATCCAGTTGCAAGCTTTCAGACGAGTAGCTGCAGATTGGGCAAGGGAGATCGGGTCAATGATGTGGGAGAGCCCTGGTGGTAGGGGAACACGGACAAAGTCACGCAGGTAGACCCTTGGCCACATCCCAGGAACAAGTGAAGGCAAATGTAAAGTGTCCTGGAAGACCCCTACTTCCTCAGGAGTTTGCGGAGGTTTGGTATGACAGCAAAATCCTGGCAAGTTTCGACAGAGGTGTGCTGACTGGCCGCATCATGGTCTGGTACGGGCACCCTGAGCATAAAGCATTCCAAAAGGTAGTGGACACAGCCCAGGACATCGCAAGCAAAACCCTCTACCCTATAGAGGACATCTACAGAGACCGCTGCTGTCGGAGAGAGAGGCAGCAATCATCAAGGATCCTCACCACCCAGCACACGCTCTGTTCTCGCTGCTGCCATCAGGAAAGAGGTATCGGTGCCACAAGACTCACACCACCAGGTTCAGGAACAGCTGCTACCCCTCCACCATCAGACTCCTTATCAACCAACTCAATCAAGGACTCATTTAAGGACTCCTTTTTATTTTCTCTGTATTGCAGTCAGTTTGTTTACATTCATTATCTGTTTACTGTTCTTTCTTTGTTTACATATGTGCACTGTGTACAATTTTTTGTTGCACTACCAATAAGTGGTCATTCTGCCTCGCCTGCAGGAAAAAGAATCTCAGGGTTGTGCGTGATGCCATGTATGTACTCAAACAATAAATCTGAAAGTTTATCCACCTCGTGCTGCCCAGCTGAGAAATGGTGGAGAGAAACAGAAGAATACAAGGAGAACACAGAGAAATAGGGGAAAGAGAAGGCCATTCAGCCTTTCAAGCCTACTCCTGTCCCAGTCATGGTCCTCCATTCCCCAATCATTCAAAAATGTTTCTCTCTCCACGCCTATACCCCAGCATGAAGTATACACTGAACAGGAAGTGTCAAAGCTTCTGACCTATGTGTGGCATTACTGGCAACGTTCTAGAGACTCATACAACAGAGGAACAGGCCCCACAACCCACAATTCTGTGCCAAATGTGATGCCAGGTTAAACTAAATCTCTTCTGCCTGCACACGATTTATATCCCTCCATCCCTTCATGCCTCTTAAACATTGCTATTGCATCTGCTCCCAGCAGCCTGTTCCAGGCTCCCACCACACACTGTAAAGAAACTTGGCCCACACATCTCTTCAAACTCCCTTTTGAAACACTCTTCCCGATCTCATTTTTGCGCTGCGTCGTTCCTACAATCTCCTGCTCTTCTTCCATTGCTTGTACATTCTGCTTCCTCCTCTTGTGAACCCCAACGTTGCCTTCCTTCCTCGGCTCTTTCCTGTTCCCTCCTGCCTCCCCCTGGATTGGCTGAGCAGATTGCAGTGAAGCAGAGCCTGTCGGCACATGGAGTCGGGAGGGAACTGAGCAGATTATCTTGAGCATCTTGACAGGGAAGGAGATTGGGCCAGAACCACAGGTTCCCCATTTCGCACTGTTTCATCTAGTGACGGGGGCGACACGGTTAGTGTAGCACTTAGCGCAAAGGTATTACAGCGTCAGCAACTGGCGCTCTCTGAATGTTCTCCCCGTGTCTGCATGAGTTTCCTCCGGGTGTTCTGGATTCCTCCCACCCTCCAAAAAGTTCAGGGTTGTTGGTTAATTTGATATAATTGGGCAGCAACTAATTTAAATGGCCGGAATTGGCTTCTACTGTATTGTAAATGACATTTTTTTAAAATTAAAATTTTAAATTAGACAACAATCTGAAAGCACAGAAGAGCCAAAGTCGGTGCTGGCAAAGCGTAAGCTTAAAACGAATGCCTACACCCGCTGGTGTGAAAAGAATAACATGACAAATAAATCACAGCTCACACAAAGTTCTGCCATCAATCCTGGGATTCGCAGACTGAAATGGAAATTTAAAGGCTCTTCCCTTCTCGATGCATTATAAAAGCAGGCGTGTAATGCAGTCCTGCTCTCAAATTGTGTTCCATGTACAATACTCCTTACATCAATAGACACATATCGGATGGCCTTCCCTGAACCAAGTCTGACAGTGGCCGTTTATATTTTCTCACCCAGTCTTTGCGCAGTAATGACTAGAATTACATAATTGGAGAAATCCTGCTCCCTACCTTTCCCCACTCCTCCTCGAACTCTGATACTTCTTAGTTTTTTTTTCTTAACCTAGGTCATTCCTGGAGTCTTCGAGGCTTATAGTACGGAGAGAGGCCCCTCTGCCCACCATGCCACTGCTATCAAGTATCGATCAGCATTAACCCACACTGGGTTCATTGTCTTCAATGCATTAGCGATTCAGGAGTTTAATTAATTACATTATTTTATTTTAATTTATAGATGTAGCACAGTAACAAGCCCCTTTCGGTCCACGAGTCTGTGCACAACAAATACATAATTGAACCTACAAACCCCGTCTACTTTTAGAGAGTGGGAGAAAAGTGGGGCACCCGGAAGAAACCTACGCAGACTAAGGAAGAACATCTTACAGCCACGCCGGATTTGCGGCAGGTTCGAACCCGGATCTCTGGCGCTGTAATAGTCTGGTTCTAACCATTGCGCTAACCTTGCCGCTAGTTAACTGTTTTTTTTAGCAACCATACTCTTGGTTAAAAAAAAGTTATCTTCAGATCCTGCTGAGACCATTTACTCCTTACCATAAACTTTTACCCTTCAGTTTTAGACACCTCTTCTACAGAGAAAAGCTTCTTATTATCTACCCTAGCTATGTCATACAAGGAAACCAAACCTAGCCTATCCAGTCTCCCCTCAAATAAGTCCCTCCCAGGGTCCTTCCTGGTGAATCTCCTCTCCACCCTCTTCACCACAGAACTGCAGACAATACTCCAACTGTGGTTTAATTCACCTTTTAGTAAGTTGCCCCATTAGCTGTGATTTAGAGCCGAGCCCGTGGAGGCAACCATCTAACATGTTGCCTTCACCATCTTATCTACATCTGCTTGATCCTTGAACTTGTTCCTCACTGCTCCCCAAGGCCCAACCATTCACCTTAATTATTCCACATGCTATCCAGCTCCACAATTTTACTATTCTCTGCATTAAGTACAGGCCCGTAACTTACGAGATGGATTTATATGAGAATATTTTATAATTATGGTCCTAGTTTTGTTCTAACTCACTAGTCAAGCCAAATAAAATCCTTTCATTGCAGTAAAGGCCCTGAGAGACAGGGAGACAGAGGCCGGCCCACTCATTATTCAAAAATGGCATTATTCAAGATTGTGTTCATGCCTCTTCCCCATTTTCTGGCATCCTTCATTGACGACTGGTTCCTCACTGGAATTGACATTTGTTGTCGAAAGATTGACAGCTCTATAATCTTCATAGTATGATTGAATTTCTCATTCAGATGGAAGGGGAAATAGTTAGATCCAAAACTAATATATTATGCTTAAACAGGGGTGACTACCATAGGATGAGGGAGGAATTGGGCAGAGAATTGGACTGGGAGCACAAGCTCATTGATGAAACAGTTGAGGAACAGTGGAAGATTTTCAAAGAAATATTTTGTAATGCTCAACAAAAATATATTCCGGTCAGGAAAAAGGCCAGCAAGGGAGGGAAAAATCAACCGTGGTTCACAAAGGAAATAAAGGAGAGTATAAAATTGAAGGCGCAGGTGTACAAAGCTGCAAAGAGCAGTGAGAAACTGGAAGATTGGGATAACTTTAAGAGACAACAAGGGGTTACAAAGCGGGTAATAAAAAATGGGAAAAAGGATAATGAAAGTAAATTGGCACAAAATATAAAAACAGAAAGCAAAAAATTTTACAAATATATAAAACGGAAGAGGGTGGCCAGAGTTAACCCTTGGAGGATGAGAAAGGAAAACTGGTAGCAAAAAATGAAGAAATGGCCAAGGCATTGAACAAATATTTTGTGTCAGTCTTCACGGTGGAAGACACGTCCAGCATGCCCAAGTGCAGAGTTAAGGATGCGAATGTTGGGGAGGACCTTGATAAAATAGTTGTTACAAAGGAAGTAGTGATGGAGAAACCAATGGGACTAAAGCCAGACAAATCACCTGGTCCTGATGATATGCATCCAAGGGTTCTGAAGGAAATGGCAGAAGTTATAGTTAATGCAATGGTGGTCATAGACCAAAATTCCTTGGATTCTGGGCAGGTCCCGGCAGACTGGAAGACAGCAAATGTCACACCACTTTTTAAAAAGGGATATAGGCAGAAGACTGGAAATTATTGGCCAATTAGCTTGACGTCTGTAGTTGGAAAAATGCTTGAAGCCATCATTAAAGATGAAATAGTGAAACTTTTGGAACGTAAGGGTTCAATCAGGCAGACGCAGCATGGTTTTAGAAAGGGAAGATCTTGTTTGACAAACTTGTTAGGATTCTTTGAGGATATAATGGGTGCGGTGGATAGAGGGGAACAGGTTAATGTTGTATATTTGGATTTCCAGAAAGCATTTGATAAGGTGCCGCACAAGAGACTTCTCAGTAAGTTACAGGAAAGTGGAGTCTGGGGAAGTCTATTGGCCTGGATTGAAAATTGGTTGTCTGACAGGAGGCAGAGAGTCGGGATAAGTGGGAGTTTTTCAGGTTGGCAGAGAGTGGTAAGTGGGGTGCCACAGGGGTCAGTGTTAGGCCCACAACTGTTCATCATTTACATTGATGACTTGGAGGAGGGGTCAAAATGTGGTGTAGCCAAGTTTGCGGATGACACCAAATTGAGTGGAAGAGCAAATTGTAATGAGGATGTGGAGAGTCTGCAGAGGGATATGGTTAAGCTGGATGAGTGGGCAAAGGACTGGCAGATGGAGTACAATGTTAGTAAGTGTGAGGTTATCCACTTTGGCAAGAAAAATAAAAGAGCTGAATGTTATTTAAAGGGTGAAAAACCACAGCATGCTGTTGTGCAGAGGGACTTGGGAGGGCTTATGCATGAATCACAAAAAGTTAGGTTGCAGGTGCAGCAGGTTATTAAGAAGGCAAATGGAATGTTGGCCTTCATCGCTAGAGGAATTGAATTCAGGAGTAGGGAGGTAATGTTGTAACTGTATAAGGTACTGGTGAGACCGCACCTGGAGTACTGTGTCCAGTTCTGGTCTCCATATTTGAGGATGGATATACTGACTTTGGAGACGGTCCAGAGGAGGTTTACTAGGTTGATCCCTGGGATGATGAAAGATTAAATCATCTAGGATTGTATTCGCTCGAGTTCAGAAGAATGAGAGGAGATCTTATAGAAACATATAGGATTATGAAGGGTATGGATAGGATAGATGTAGGAAGGTTTTTTGAGCTGGCCGGTGAAACTAAAACGAGAGGACAGTCTCAAGATTTGGGGGAGTAGATTTAGGACAGAGATGAGAAAAAATAGTTTTTCCCAGAGAGTAGTGAATGTTTGGAATTCTCTAACCAGGGAAGTGGTTGAGGCTGCTTCATTAAGCATATTTAAAATTCAGTTAGATAAATTTTACGATAGAGGAATTAGGGGATATGGGGAGAAGGCAGGTAGGTGGTGTTAGGTCATAAATTAGATCACCCATGATCTTACTGAATGGCGGAGCAGGCTCGATGGACCATTTTTGGCCTACTCCTGTTCCTACTTCCTATGTTCACCATCTCCACACGAGGACTGATATTCAGTTTCCTGATCAAACCATGAGAAATGGACAGTCATCGGGTCTCAAGAAAGGATCTCAACCTAAAATAGAGATGTGGGGTCATACAGTGTGGAAACAGGTCCTTTGGCCTAACTTGCCCACGCTGAGGAAAATGCCCCACCTACACTGGTCTCACCTGCCTAAATTTGGCCCATTTCTCTCCATACCCATCCTAATCCATGTAAATGTTCATTTCTCTCCATGGATCTGACTGACCTGTTGGGTTCCCCCATCTTCTCAATGTTTGATCAAAGAACTGAGTATCAGTAATCAGTCCTCATGGGGCAGATTCGAGAGCTGTCAATACTTTTAACAACAAATGACAATTCCATGGAGAAACCACTCTTTGCTCGTTGTTTCCTCAAGATGTCGGCATCTTCAGTTCTTCTGTTTCTTCAGTTTGCTGATGACAAAGATTTCCTCACCTCACACCCAGAGGGAGGGAGAATGATGTTCAGTTCACATCCTGCACCTTTACCCTGTAGCAGGCCACCTACAACCCTCTCATTTACCACGGTTCCCACTGAGAGTCCGTTTTCCTTCGATCCACCGCAAGTCACCATCAAGGAACAATTCTCAGAAACAAATGTCTCAGAGCATGTGTTGCCATCCAGTGTGGACTTGCATCTGATGAGTGCAGATACACAACATGGTAAAGGATTGGACACTTTGGGCTGCACCTTTGATCAAATAAAGGGAAATAATGGCAGATATAAATGATATAAATATAAACTTGCTGGGTAGGAAGCTCAAAAATCCTATGACTGAGCTGGGGACTGAGCACAACGTTCCTTTGATTTGCTGTTTGGTGGAGATGCTGGAAAAGGTTGAAGTTGAACACTCAAAAAGTCAGCCAATCGTGACAAAAATCTAACGATCACCTCTTGAAAATCACTGGTTGGGACAGTAACCAGGCTCATTGACTGAATAAAACATTCTGCCACTATCCCCAACCTTTTCTAATTAGAGTGGTTGCTTGGAAGATCTGTCCCTTCGTGCGCTATGTGAGAGCAGTCATTCTTCACTGTAGACAGGTTGTGTTCAAGGGGTGCCATGATGCTTACCAGATGGCAGGTTTGCATTACAATCTGTTGGGATAGGCTTATCCTTGTTTACTCAATCTTGTTTTCTAAAGCAGCACGAGTAGTATCCTAGAAGATCACACGTGTCCACAGCACCCAGATAAATACACCATGACCACCATCACCAACCCAGAACACCACACCAGTATCCACTTGACCCAGATCAATACCCTGGGATGTATACCAATACCCCATCACTGACATCGCGATCCGAGAACCCCACACCAATGTCCACAAGACTCAGATCAATACCCTGGGAAGTATACCAATACCCCATCACCGACATCACAACTTCAGTACCCCAGACCAATGTTCACAGCATCCAAACCAATACCGTAGGATGTAAACCAATACCCCACCACCAGCATCGTGACCCCAGAACTGCATATCAGTATCGTAGGCCCCATATCAATACCCTGGGACATACACCAATACCCCATCATTGACATCACGACCCCAGAACCCCACACCAGTGTTCACAGTATCCAAATCAATACCATTGGATGTAAACCAATACCCCACCACCAGCATGGCGACCCCAGAACCGCATATCAGTATCGTAGGCCCCATATCAATACCCTGGGACATACACCAATAGCCCATCACTGACATCACGACCCCAGAACCCCATACCAGTGTCCACAGCATCCACACCAATACCATAGGATGTAGACCAATACCCCATCACTGATATTGCTAACCTATAACCACACACTAGAGTCCACAACACCCAAACCAATAACCCATCACCAACGTCACTACCCCAGCAAAGCCAGCATCACCCCAGCCTCCACAGTGGTCCGTCCTGGACAAGTCTACCATCATAAATCCATCAAACCCACTGCTCTGCACCACTACTAATGGATCTAGCACACCCAAAAAGTACTGAAGCACTCGCTCACTGACTGCAGCAAGGAACCACCGAGAGGAGAGCTCCAATGAGCATGTCCAGCACTTCCAGAAGTCCACAGTCCACTAGCCACGTTGGACCCAGCCAGCAGACACACCTGTGCATTCACCCACAACACCCAGAACACCTCTCCCACTCAACACACACAATCTGCTCCATCTCCCAGTGGCTGTCCATCTACCACTTCACGATGCCCTTTACCTCACTCAGCACACCAAGATCCATCACAGCATATGCCTGTAGTTGAGAGCCTTACACTGCCCGTGGGGCCACAAACCAGAAGCACGGCAATAACTGAGAGCCATGGAGCAAGAAATGTATCATGGCAAGATATGGTGGCACAGTTAGTGTGGGACATCACGGTTCGTGTGGGGCGTCACGGTTAGTGTGGGGGCTGCACGGTTCATGTGGGGTGTCATGGTTCGTGCGGGGCGTCACGGTTAGTGTGGGGACTTCACAGTTCGTGTGGGGACATCACGGTTAGTTTTGTGGGGTGGCACATTTAGTGTTGTGGTTAACGTCACGCTATTACAAAACCAGTGGCGGTTTGAATCCAGTGCTGCATGTAGAGTTTGTATATTATCCCTGTGACCTCATGGATTTCCTCCGTGCGCTACGGTTTCCTCTCCAAACACGTACAGGGGTTGTAGGTTAATAGGTTACATTGGTGTATTTGGGCTGTGCAGGGTCTGGGCTGGGACAGCTTGTTACAATGCTGTATCTCTAAACTAAATTTTTTTAAAATTAAAAATTAAAAATCTCCCCTCCCTGCCAGCACTCATCTCCCTGAGGGACCATTCCTCTGGCAATAATTATGTGGAGCAGCTCAGGAAAAAATATTTGCATTTATGTAGCACCTAACAACATTCCAAAGCCCTGCACAGTTACTCTGCTGCAGTTACTCTGGCGGTTAACTTCATAAGCAATTGACATCCAGATTGAATCCTACCTAAGCAATGTGGTAATGACCAGCTCGTCTGTCTTGCTGATACTAACTTTGTGAACCTGGAAGAGTTTTCCTTTTCATTATGATTTTATGTTAGTTGTAGGATGCAGTTCAAGAACTGTGAGGAAGTGCAGTTGTGTAAAACTCTGGTCAGACCACACTTGGAGTATTGTATTCAGTTCTGGTCACCTCATTACATGAACGTTGTGGAAGCTTCAGAGATAATGCAGAGAAGAACCTACCAGGAGACTTCCCAGATGAGAGAAATGTAACATGCAGCAAGATTGAGCCTGCTAAAGCTTTTTTCTTAGTAGTGATAAAGGACGCACGGTGGGCGTAGCGGTTTGCGCAACACCGTTACAGCGCCAGCAATCAGGACAGGGGCTCAAATCCTATGGGAGTTTGTACGTTCTCTCTGTGTCTGTGTGGGTTTTTCCTGGGGGCTCTGGTTACCTCCCATCGTTGGAAATGTGGCGGGGGTGTAGGTTAATTGGGTGTAATTGGGCGGCACGGGCTCGTGGGCCAAAACAGCCTGTTACCATGCAGTATGACCAAATAGAGGTATTCAAGAGTTTGAAGGGCATTGATATAGAGGACAGACAACACCATTTTCCTGGAGTGCACCACTGACCACGCAGACCTCCTTTAGTTCTACACTGCAAGGCAGCTGAGATTCCAGGAATGGGATTTGAACCCACAAACCTCTGGCACAGAGGCAAAAGCTCTTCCAATGAACCAATACTGAGGCCTTAAATATTGCCTGATTCATAGTACACATTCTATCAGTGACCAAGCTCTAGCAGTTGGAACCCAGCACCTATTTCTGCCTCTAACTCAAACATGGCAGAGCAAGCACCTCCACTGGCACAATATAGCCAAGGTCAGATGTAAGCAGATGCTGGAGTTGAGATTCATGACCTGCAGAGGCTCTCCAACACTTTTGTGTACTGCTCCAGCCAAGGTTTGACATCTTAACAGAAATGTAGAAAGCCTTTCAGGGTTAGATCTCATCAGAGAACTTCCAGAGAATGTAACAAAACTTGTCCTTTTGCCACGTAGATAAATACGGCTAACATGAGGCATCCTGACCAAGGATTATTCAATGAGGGCTGTTTGCCACACTGGTGATTTTAGCTCCTTGTACTCACCACTCATCCTCCTTAGGGCTGCATCTTTCCATCTCTCTTCTTCCTCACTGATGGTGAAGAGGCCTCCCAGACTCGGCGTGGACAGGCAGTGCCTATCAGATGCCCTCTTCAATTTCTTTCCTTGCCGGGTTGCAGCAGAGCCCAGGCACTGCATCTCGGAAGAGCAGGAGGGAAGGACGATTCAACCATCGGTTTCCATTTGCACAGCTTCAGTGACTAGACAAAAGAATTCATTGCAAGGGAAATAAATAATAGAAGCAGTGCTGGCAAGCACATGAGAGGCAGTGTTTCTCCAACCTCTCTGTGTTGCAGAGACGTCACAACTGCTATTTAAAAATTCACCCTCCTGGTATCACTGGGCCCAGCTGAAAACGAAATGCTTCCAACCTGGGTGAGGCATCTGCCTCTCCTGCTTTCAAAACAGACGCAGGGAGCTTACGCAATTTACACTTCATGGTGCACAGACTGAAGAAGGTCGCTCCACAGGTTTCCCTGGCAACACCAGTGCAAAGCAGTGCACTCAAACTGGATCTCTGTCTCCGGAATGTACCGCAGCTGATTGAGATTTTCTGTCCGGCTCAGGAATATAATGCGACTTCACTTTGGGGATCTTTTGTCTTGGCTTGTGTAGGGTGGGTAAGGCTGAGGGGGAATGGGTGGTGTGAAAGTCCACTGTCTAGCAGGAAGCTGGGTGTGCTTGGGCAGCGCAGGCTCACGGGCTGGAAGGAAGGGCCTGTTGACTGTGCATTTAAAAAAAATTAAATTCAACATTCAATTATCAAGGGTAATGCAGCTGGTGACATGTCAAAGTGCCCATTCCAGTTCACCGGTCTCCCTCCAGCGCGCACCCTAATTACAGAGAAGAATGGCAGAGATCTCAATTCAGTCGGCCCCCGCAGTATTCTGTCGGATCTGGTCAAAGAAATACAGCGACATGGGGAAGGGAGCATCTTCTCTTTATAAAATCTGGGGGGAGGGGGGAAGGAACATAGGTGTTTTTTTTTTTTTTTTTTTTTTTTTTTAATGTTAATCTTCAACCTTGTTTATTTTTTTTTTTTTTTCACACCATAAATCACATTAGCCATGATATACACTATTTCTTTTTCACACATATACAGTGACTTTTTCTCCCCCCCCCCTTTCCTCCCAAACCACCCCCCCACCCCCCCTCTCATCCATTTTAGGTATACAATCTAGGTTGCATTAATCCAGTCAGACAATGTTGTCATTCAACAAAATTACACCAGAAATTCTACTGAGTCCATTCTTTTCTTTCCTTCTCCTTCCATCAACTTAGGTAATGTTTGTCCCCGGTAGGTTTTCGCTATTGTATTTAATGTAAGGCTCCTATACTTGTTCGAATATTTCAATATTATTCCTTAACCAATATGTTATTTTTTCTAATGGAATACATTTATTCATTTAAATTTGGTAGTTTCTTCCTTTTAATTTGGTTATGTATTCCATTAATATTTAAAGACATATAGTTCAGCGTAGCCCTTTTATATTTTGTTTATCTTCTCTTTCCGTTTTTCCATCATTACCTTTCCTCCTTTTCCATTTCTGTTTTCTTATTTTCAACTCTTTATAAGACAACATTCCTACAACATCCAACATTTTCCTTATTCTCCTATTTCTATCTTATTTATCCCCAATCTCCCATTCACCTCCTGAGTTGTCCTTTATCCCTTGTCGGACAACCACATCTCCCCTCTCCATTTGGATTTGCGAATCCACTCGCAAGCGTCAACTGATTTTGCAGTGACCGCTATTTCCCCCCACCCCGCCTCCCCCAGAAAAGATTTCACTTTTCATATGTCACAAAGGTCACTCTTTTAATTCCCTCCTTATTCTCTCTATTCCATTACCTTCCCTTATTAATTCTTGTCTATACTATCTATATTTTCCTCTAAGTACAGATACATTCACGTATGCTCCTTGTCTCTATTCACTCTTATACCTCTTTACCCGCATACATATCAATCGTGATCATTTTTACTCTCATTACCCGTCTTCATCCCTCAGTCTATTTTTGTCTTTACCCACATACATATCAATTGTGATCATTTTAACTCTCATTACCCGTCTTCCTCCCTCAGTCTATTTTTGTAATTGTTCTGCAAATTTTCGTGCTTCTTCTGGATCCGAGAATAGTCTGTTTTGTTGTCCTGGAATAAATATTTTCAATACCGCTGGATGCTTTAGTATAAATTTATACCCTTTCTTCCATAAAATCGCCTTTGCTGTATTGAACTCTTTTCTCTTCTTTAGGAGTTCAAAACTTATATCTGGATAAATGAAGATTTTTTGCCCTTTATACTCCAGTGGTTTGTTGCCCTCTCTTACTTTTTCCATTGTCTTCTCCAGTACCTTTTCTCTTGTAGTATATCTTAGGAATTTTACTACAATAGATCTTGGTTTTTGTTGTGGTTGTGGTTTAGAGGCCAATACTCTATGTGCCCTTTCTATTTCCAATTCTTGCTGTAGTTCTGGACATCCTAGGGTCTTAGGGATCCACTCTTTTATAAACTCCCTCATATTCTTGCCTTCTTCATCTTCCTTAAGGCCCATTATCTTTATGTTATTTCTTCTGTTATGGTTTTCCATTGTATCTATTTTTTGAGCTAGTAGTTCTTGTGTCTCTTTAGTTTTTTTATTAGATTTCTCCAATTTCTTTTTTAAGTCTTCTACCTCCATTTCTGCTGCTACTGCCCGCTCTTCCATCTTGTCCATTTTCTTTCCCATTTCTGTTAAGGTCATCTCCATTTTATTTATTTTCTCTTCTGTGTTGTTTATTCTTTTTCTTAAATCCTTAAATTCCTGTGTTTGCCATTCTTTAAATGATTCCATGTATCCTCTAATAAGAGCAAGTATATCCTTTACCTTGCCTTTCTTTTCTTCTTCTATTTCACCATACTCTTCCTCTTCTTCTTCCTCTGGGTTGGCCATCTGTTGTTTCTTTGTTGCCCTTTCCTCCTCTTCTTTCTTGTTTCTGTTGTCTTCTGTGGTCTCTTCTTGCTGCAGGTGTTCTGCAGCTGTCGTTGCCGGCTGTGGAGATCGACTCCCCAGCTGGTCCCCCCTCCCGTCGGTGTGTTTTTTTTCATTCGCATCGCGCATGCGCGAAGTTTCGCGCATGCGCGGTTGCGCACTTTTACTCGGCTCTGCGAGCCATTTTTGTAGTCCATTATTTACCGACCTGAGGGAGCGGGTTTCTCTCTCCGCAGCGGGCCTCTTCGGACAGGTAAGGCCTTCACCTTTTTCCTCCTTTGTCTTCTCTTCCTCTCTTCTTACCGTTGCTTTCGACTTTTCTTTTTTTGTCGCCATCTTCTTTCCACCTTTATACTCACTTTTCTGTAACTTTTATTTCTGTGCCTTTGTGTTTTCTCTTGTTTTTCCCGACTTTTCTGGAGAGGGCTGGAGTTCACCGTCCGGCCACTACTCCATCACGTGACTCCTCGGAAGGAACATAGGTGTTGACGTAGATTGATCGTTGTACAGCACAGAAACAGGCCCTTCAGCCCAGTCCAACCATGCCAACCAAGATGCCGAGATGCACAAATCCAATTTGCCTGTATTTGGGCTATTTACCTCCAAATCTTTCATATCCATGTACCTGTCTGAGGGCTTTTCTAATATTGCGATTGTGTACATCTTCTCTGACAGCTTGTTTAACATACCTAACACCCTCTGTGTGAAAAACATCCCTCAAATCCCATTTAAATCTTTCCCTCTCATCTTAAACCCCTGCCCTCTACTTTTAGACCCCCACTCTAGGGAAAAGATTGGGACTACTTTCTCTATCTGTTTCCCCCCTCATGATTTTATAAATGTCAATAAAGTCACCCCTGGGCCTTCTTCACTCCATGGAAAACGAACCTGGCCGATCCAGTCTCTCCGTACAATCCAAGACTCCAGTCCTGGGACTGAGCCGTAAATCTGTTCTGCATCTTCTCCAGCATTTCCTGATGCTCAGGGAAGAGGGTGACCATGCCAAAACTGGACAGAGACCATGAAGGAATGTGGGAATAACTGGCAGAGGGGAGGGGGGGGATGATGATGAGGGAAACCTGCTTGGGATTATTTTTGTATGTCATTGTGAGATTCTGATGAGAACTTTGTTGGGGGGGATTTGACCTCAGGAGCATCACTGAGTGAAAATACAGGATGGAGATCGGGAACCTAATCGGGTGATGTCAGAGCAACAATCTTTTCCTCACCGTCACCCAGACCAAGGAGCTTATTGTTGATGTTAGGACAGAGAGGCACACCTGTTCACAGTGATGGGAAGGAGGTGGGAAGGGTTAGAACCTTCAAGTTCCTGGAAGTTCACCTATCAGGCCTTTGAAGGCCCACCAAGTCTTTTTAAGGAGTCTGAGGGGATTTGACATGTCATCAGATAGTCTATCAAAAGGAGGAGTCACGTGATGGAGTAGTGGCCGGACGGTGAACTCCAGCCCTCTCCAGAAAAGTCGGGAAAAACAAAGGAAAACACAAAGGCACAGAAATAAAAGTTACAGAAAAGTGAGTATAAAGGTGGAAAGAAGATGGCGACAAAAAAAGAAAAATCGAAAGCAACGGTAAGAAGAGAGGAAGAGAAGACAAAGGAGGAAAAAAGTGAAGGCCTTACCTGTCCGAAGAGGCCCGCTGCGGAGAGAGAAACCCGCTCCCTCAGGTCGGTAAATAATGGACTACAAAAATGGCTCGCAGAGCCGAGTAAAAGTGCGCAACCGCGCATGTGCGAGGAGTCGCGCATGCGCGATGCGCATGAAAAAAAACACACCGACGGGAGGGGGGACCAGCTGGGGAGTCGATCTCCACAGCCGGCAACGACAGCTGCAGAACACCTGCAGCAAGAAGAGACCACAGAAGACAATAGAAACAAGAAAGAAGAGGAGGAAAGGGCACCAAAGAAACAACAGATGGTCAACCCAGAGGAAGAAGAAGAGGAAGAGGAAGAGTACGGTGAAATAGAAGAAGAAAAGAAAGGCAAGATAAAGAAGGTACTTTCTCTTATTAAGGGATACATGGAGTCATTTAAAGAATGGCAAACACAGGAATGTAATGATTTAAGAAAAAGAATAAACAACACAGAAGAGAAAATGAATAAAATGGAGATGACCTTAACAGAAATGGGAAAGAAAATGGACAAGATGGAAGAGCGGGCAGTAGCAGCAGAAATGGAGGTAGAAGACTTAAAAAAGAAATTGGAGGAATCTAATAAAAAAACTAAAGAGACACAAGAACTACTAGCTCAAAAAGTAGATACAATGGAAAACCATAACAGAAGAAATAACATAAAGATAGTGGGCCTTAAGGAAGATGAAGAAGGCAAGAATATGAGGGAGTTTATAAAAGAGTGGATCCCTAAGACCCTAGGATGTCCAGAACTACAGCAAGAAATGGAAATAGAAAGGACACATAGAGCATTGGCCTCTAAACCACAACCACAACAAAAACCAAGATCTATTGTAGTAAAATTCCTAAGATATACTACAAGAGAAAAGGTACTGGAGAAGACAATGGAAAAAGTAAGAGAGGGCAACAAACCACTGGAGTACAAAGGGCAAAAAATCTTCATTTATCCAGATATAAGTTTTGAACTCCTGAAGAAGAGAAAGGAGTTCAATACAGCAAAGGCGATTTCATGGAAGAAAGGGTATAAATTTATACTAAAGCATCCAGCGGTATTGAAAATATTTATTCCAGGACAACAAAACAGACTATTCTCGGATCCAGAAGAAGCACGAAAATTTGCAGAACAATTACAAAAATAGACTGAGGGAGGAAGACGGGTAATGAGAGTAAAAATGATCACGATTGATATGTATGTGGGTAAAGACAAAAATAGACTGAGGGATGAAGACGGGTAATGAGAGTAAAAATGACCACGATTGATATGTATGTGGGTAAAGACAAAAATAGACTGAGGGAGGAAGACGGGTAATGAGAGTAAAAATGATCACGATTGATATGTATGTGGGTAAAGACAAAAATAGACTGAGGGATGAAGACGGGTAATGAGAGTAAAAATGATCACGATTGATATGTATGTGGGTAAAGACAAAAATAGACTGAGGGAGGAAGACGGGTAATGAGAGTAAAAATGATCACGATTGATATGTATGTGGGTAAAGACAAAAATAGACTGAGGGAGGAAGACGGGTAATGAGAGTAAAAATGATCACGATTGATATGTATGTGGGTAAAGACAAAAATAGACTGAGGGATGAAGACGGGTAATGAGAGTAAAAATGATCACGATTGATATGTATGCGGGTAAAGAGGTATAAGAGTGAATAGAGACAATGAGCATACATGAATGTATCTGTACTTAGAGGAAAATATAGATAGTATAGACAAGAATTAATAAGGGAAGGTAATGGAATAGAGAGAATAAGGAGGGAATTAAAAGAGTGACCTTTGTGACATATGAAAAGTGAAATCTTTTCTGGGGGGGGCGGGGTGGGGGGAAATAGCGGTCACTGCAAAATCAGTTGACGCTTGCGAGTGGATTCGCAAATCCAAATGGAGAGGGGAGATGTGGTTTTCCGACAAGGGATAAAGGACAACTCAGGAGGGGAAGGGGAGATTGGGGATAAATAAGATAGAAATAGGAGAATAAGGAAAATGTTGGATGTTGTAGGAATGTTGTCTTATAAAGAGTTGAAAATAAGAAAACAGAAATGGAAAAGGAGGAAAGGTAATGATGGAAAAACGGAAAGAGAAGATAAACAAAATATAAAAGGGCTACGCTGAACTATATGACTTTAAATATTAATGGAATACATAACCAAATTAAAAGGAAGAAACTACTAAATTTAAATGAATAAATGTATTCCATTAGAAAAAATAACATATAGGTTAAGAAATAATATTGAAATATTCGAACAAGTATGGGAGCCTTACATTAAATACAATAGCGAAAACCTACCGGGGACAAACATTACCTAAGTTGATGGAAGGAGAAGGAAAGAAAAGAATGGACTCAGTAGAATTTCTGGTGTATTTTTGTTGAATGACAACATTGTCTGACTGGCTTAATGCAACCTAGATTGTATATCTAAAATGGATGAGGGGGGGGGGTGGTTTGGGAGGAAAGGGGGGGGGGAGAAAAAGTCACTGTATATGTGTGAAAAAGAAATAGTGTATATCATGGCTAATGTGATTTATGGTGTGAAAAATAAAAAAATTTAAAAAAAGATAGTCTATCAAACTTCCGCAGGTGCACTGTGGAAAGTATAGTGACTGGTTACATTGCAGCCTGGTTTAGAAATTCGGCTGCCCGGAAACGAAGAGGTCCCAGAAGGTAGCAAACAGAGGCTCTGACCTCCCCTCCCATGTAATAAATGCATCTATGTGAGGTACTGCGTCAAGAGGGCAGCCAACATCTTAAAGGACCCTCATCACCCTGATCTCAACCTCTTCTCATTGCTACCTTCAGACAGAAGGTACAGAAGCCCGAAGACCAGCCCCTTTGGGTTCAAAAACACTTTCTTTCCAACAGCGATCAGGCTCCTGTACCTCCTCTTGCTGCACTAATCAGGGGCTGTTCCCACACCACTAAAGGACTGTCTGAACTATTATAACACCACATTTTTCTTACACTGGGATGCGTGAATATTTATTATATATCGTTCTTATACGGATTTATACAGACCATTTACATTCTGAGAAGAATATGCATCCCATCATAACCTCAACAAAGCTGATAATGTGCAGGCCCTCTCTTGGTTTTGACCATTCTTCAGAGGTGTGTGGCTGAGCTGACTTTCCCATGGTCCTATCCCACCAGGCCGAGCACCTGATCCACATGTACTCATCAGCAACATGACACCTCGTTCTCGGTGATAGTTTAATGTCACCCTCCTGCTGTTAATAACAGAATTCTGATGGTGTTGTTTATGCTCACTTGATTAAAAGAATACAATACTCAAGTCATGCAGCGTCCACAGGAAATAGAGGGCAACCGACGTTTCAGGCCTGCGTCCTTCATCAGGCATAAAAGGTGCGGGGTGGGGGGAGGGGGGAGGAGTACGAGCACAGGCTCACAGAACGAAGGTGCTGAGTGAAGCGATCTCCCAATCTGCGGCCAATGTAGAGGAGGCCGCAATAGGAGCACCATATGCTGTAGATGACCCCTGTAAAAGAACAGGTCCAACCAAACGTATCCATCATTTACCTTGTGGTCTCAATATTTCCTGTTCATTGGTCTCGATGCAGCCAAGCTGATTGGCTTGGATTTGTCCTTGCCCACCTGAGTGATCATTAATCCTCTTCCTCTGAATTTCCCACCAAAGACATGAGGCCCACAGGTCTAGACTTAACAGACCGTTTGTTGTTGACTTTTTCAGAGAGAGGGACAATGTTTGTTATCCTCTAGTCATCTGGTGCCTCATTTGTGCCCAGATGAAAATCTCAGTCAGAGCACCAGCCAATTCCTCTCCTTGCCTCTCACAACAGCCTGGAATAAATCCCATCCAATCTTTGGGATTAATCCAACTTTAATCATGAAAGTGCCTCCTTTCTATTTATGGTCACTACCTCCAAAATGACCCTCCATTTAACTCATTACATTCACCAATATCAAGTTCAGTAATATTACTTCCTTGTTGCTCTCTCTCTCTCTCTATAAACTGCATCAAAAAGTTCTCCAAATCACACCTGAAATGTTCTGCCCCTCTGATCCTTTAGCACTAAGACAATCCCAGTTAATATTGGAAAATGGAAATTCTCCTGTATGAACATGGAGCATTATAGCACAATACAGGCCCTTCAGCCCGCAGTGTTGTACCAACCTTTGTAAACCTGGTCCATAACAATCTAATCCTTCCCTACCGCACACGCATAACCCTCTATTTTTCTTACATGTTTTTTGTATGTCCCTATTGTACCACCTTCCATCACACCCCTGGTACTGTGTAAAAAAAACTTACACCCTGACACCTCCCCTAAACTTTCCTTCCACGGCCTTATACCAATATCCTCTGGTATTTGCTACTATCACCCCAGAAAAATACTGCTGGCTGTCCACCCTATCTATGGCTCTCATAATCTTGTAGACCTATTGAGTCACCTCTCATCCTTTTCACTCCAAAGAGAAAAGTCAATTTTATTGTCATCTGTTTGTACAAGTACAACCCGATGAAACAGCATTCTCCGGTCCTTGGGGCAAAACACATAGAGATTCCACCAGACAACACACATACTGACAAATAATACATATGCAGGACAGTATTCATCTATACAAATAAATAAATTAATATTGTTTCATGAAAATGAGAGTGTTGGATGGTCAGTGGGAGCAGTTCCTTTGGTCGTTCAGCATTCTCACCGGGAATGAACGTGGGGAGAAGCTGTTCCTCAGCCTGGAGGTGTTTGCTCTGATGCTCCTGTATATCTTCCCTAATAGAAGCTGCTGAAAGATGCTGTGTGGGGGGTGGAAGAGGTCCTCAATGGTTTTGCAAGCCCTCTAAAGACAAAGATCCCAGTAGATCACATCGATGGGCGGGGAAGGGAGCTCCAGTGATCCTCTCTGCCGCTCTTATGGTCCTGTGGATTGATCTCCGATCCATATCTCTGAAGCAACCGTACCACATTGTGATGCAGCCGACCAGAACACTCTTGATAGAGTTTCTATAGAAGGTTGACATAATGGTGGCCAGATGCCTTCTCCGCTTCAGTCTTCTCAGGAAGTGCAGTCGCTGTTGCACCTTCCTGACAAGTTAGGAGATGTTGAGTGTCTACGATAGGTCACTGGTTAAGTGAGCTCCAAGAAACTTGGTGCTCTCTACTACAGAGTTGCTGATGTGTAGTGGAGAGATGTCCACTACACCCAGCGCAAGCTCTGTTCACCTTGTGTCATAAGACAATCCAGGGCAACATCCTGCATCCTCTTCAAAGCATAATAATAAGATAATGCTATATTGAATGTAGAGTTAAACAGCATGAAGCCCAACTCGTCCATGCCAAAAGTGTTTACCAAGCTTCATCTCATCTGCCTTCATTTGGCCCATTCCATCCACGCACTGCCCTAATGTTGTTTAAATGTGGTAATAGATATTAAAAACAAGGACAGTATGGGGAGGGAGAGTCTGCCGTGGATAACTAAGGAAATAAAGGAAGACATCAAACTGAGAGCTAATGCAGACAAAGTCACGAAGAGTAGCGGGAAACCAGAAGATTGGGAAAACTTCAAACAGCAACAAAACCACAAAGAAGCAATAAAGAAGAGAATGATTGTGACAGTGAATTGGCATAACATATAAAAACAGATATTAGAAAGTTTTTATGATTATTACTGTACACTGAACCATCGCTGGCATGGTTCTGCGGGCCACGGAACAACTAAACAAACAGGAAGATACTCACCTAACGGAGCGGTACTGCATGCTGGAAAACAGCATGTTGTCCTGCTGAGTGTCCTGCCAGAAGGTGCGGGACACTCACAAGGATCAATTTAAACCTGCCAGACCCGTGAATCAAAAGCACTCCAGTAGCAATGTTCCACCCTGTGGAGCCCGGGACATGCGGGGTATAAAGAAGATGGTAAAACCTGTATAAAGTCAGTCTTGAGTTGACTAATCTGGCATGTGTGTTTGTATTTCGTAGCTCTACTGTAGTAGCCGCTACAATTGGTGAACCCGACGTGATCCAATGGATGTTGTGAGATCAGCTGAGTTCCTCCAGCATTTCTGTTTTTATAAATTGGATTTCAAGAAGGTGTCTAATAAGGTGCCACATAAAAGAATTATCCATAAGGATTCACAGAGGACTGGCGAACCAATAGAAGGTAGATAGAATGGATACTTATCATGATCAGTGGTGAGGAGGGTGCCGCAGAGGTTGGGGCTGGGCCCACAACTGTTCACAATATATGTGAACACTTTGGAAGAGAGGGCTGTGCAATATGTTGACACTAAATTGAGTGGAAAAAAACAAGTTGTGCTGAGGCTGTGGAAAGTTTGCAGTCAGATATAGAAAAGTTAAGTGAGTGAGCAAGGGTCTGGCAGATGGAGTATAATGTTGGTAAATATTTAAATGGCGAAAGATTGCAGCATGAGCCTGTGCAGAGGATCTGGGAGCGCTTGTGCATAAATTGCAAAAGATTGGTTTGCAGGTTCAACAGGTAATCAGGAAGGTAAATGAAAAGTTGGCCTTCATTGTCAAAGGGAGATTCTGCTGTGACTGGTGATGCCACACCTGGAATATTTCAGGTCTCCTTGAGATATACTGGCTTTAGAGGCAGTAGAGATGAGGTTAACCAGGTTGATTCTGGAGGAGAAGGGATTAGTCCAGGAAGAGTGTTATGAACCAAACATAACACTAATTTTATTTCTCACTCTTAAACTATAGTCTTGTCTTAAACGGTCCTTAACACTAAATCTATCCCCATCTATGCACGTGTGTGTGTGTGTGTGTGTGTGTGTGTGTGTGTGTGTGTGTGTGTGTGTGTGTGTGTGTGTGTGTGTGTGTGTGTGTTTTACCCAAAACTTTACAGTCCAGGCCAAAATCTAGAAAGTTACTTCAAAGTTCAGTCTATTAAATTCAGTGTTGAAGTGTCGGCCTTTGAAATACGATGCCAAGAATTAATTTTGAACTGATGAGAAGACGGGAGTTGTTGCTGCTACAGATTCAGGAATTCTCCTTGCGTTCCCTTTGAAGAAATGTCCATCCACCCGAGCTGTGGTCACAACATTCCTGGTCCTTTTGTAGGCAAGAATCTTCTAAGAGCCTGGCACCCTGTCTCTCCAAGTAACTTCACTGCTTGTCACACTAAAAATTCATCAGTCTCTCCAAGTGACCTCCACTGTTAGTCACGATCAATATGAAGCACTTTGCTTCTCAAAAAGACCCTCCTGGGACAGTTCAATCCTCCAAAAAGGCCCAGTCACTCACAGAGCCGGCTTTGCTCTGAATTCCACCGAATGGCTAGGCCACAAGAGCTGCTTCAAAAAGCTGTTTTCTCTTCACCATCAGAATGGTTCTCCCTTTCCAAAATCAGTGTCTTTGCAAATGTATCAAATCTTGAAAAGACTGTGACAAACCTTCCCTCATTTCTTCCAACAATTCGAATTGTCACTGGGCTGACTTGTGTTGTGTGAAATGTTAACTGTGACCATTCAGTTCCTCCTGTGTATACTATCCCTTACAGTGATCATCCCATTTTACTAAAACAGGAGCTTGTAATAGGAGAGATTAAGCTGCCTGGGACTGTATTCGCTGAAATTTAGAAGAATGAGAGGGGATTCATGTAGAAACATGATAGGATGAAAAGGACAGATACAAGAGAGGAAAGAATGCTATTTCCATTTGTAGGTGTCCCACACCTTCCCGGTTACATCCACGGACAGTAGCATTTTTTTTTAAATTTAGAGATACAGCCCAGTAACAGACCCTTCCTGCTTATGAGTCCGATTATAAGCATGTGTCCCATTAATCCCACGTCTTTGGAACATGGGAGGAAACCGGAGCGCATGGAGGAAAATCACACAGTTTCGGGAAGAATGTACAAACCCCTCACAGACAGCAGAGGATTTAAAACTGTGTCACTGATGACGTAATAGTGTTTACACAAACTGCCATCTTTATTTCCTCATAATTAGATTCACATTCTCAAAGTTCCCCGCTGCCTTCTGCAGGGTCAAACTTGGCTTCAGGATGATTAGTGCAAGCACAGGAAGTGCTGGAGATGCTGAGTTTCTCCAGCACTTGACCCCAGCATGAGAAGACTTCTTGCTTACCTCCAGGATGATTAGCCCAGGCAAGGGGCCACTCCACTGCCCCATCTATTATAATTTGTGCTGTTTGCTACACCGCTCGATTAGGCAGCGAGGTCTCCACCATCCTGCAAGCTGCCCTGGATGTTGTAGGGGCCTGATAGAACAGGCCCATTGCAGAATCTGAGCCTGAAGGAGCAACTCAAATGCATGGGGCCACATTTACCTTTATAAACACAGCAAGACCAAAAGTTGAAGAAAAATAATTTTATTTACAAAATATTCAATTAGATAAATTTTATCTCTTTACAGTAAATAAAGGAAAAGTAAGTCAGAATACCAATGATCTTTGGTCGAAATGGATTTTGCCGATAATCCCAGATTTCAAATCGACAAACATCCAAATTAGGAGCGAGAAGAGGTCTCTCCATCCCTCGAAACTATTTCACCATTTCAGAAAATGGCGATCTCCACCTTACCTTCATGGTTTCAAAGTGCCAGGAAGTCTCAAAGAGCTAACAAAGTGTTTCTAGTAAGGTTCTATCGCTGACATGGAGAAGGAAATTGTGTCAATTTGTAGAATGCAAGCTGCCACAATCAGAACCGAGATACTAACATACAAAATGCTGGAGGATGACAGCAGGTCAGGTAGCATCCATAGGAGGCAGTAGACGGTGGACATTTCAGGCAGAGACCCTTCATCAGGACTGGGAAGGAAGAGGGCAGAAGCCAGAATTAAAAAGGGGAAAACAGGAGGGAATGAGGAAGATTATTCTGTGGGAATAATGTAAGGTGAAAGGAGGAAGATGCCGAGGGCTGAGAAAGATGCACTCTGATAGTGGAGGACAGTTGATCATGGAATGAAGGGAAGGAGGTGGGAAGCTAGAGCGAGGAAGGTGTGGATGGCAGACAGGGAGAGAGGAAAGTGAAGGAAAAAAGGAGGCAGAGAGGGGCCAGGGATCAGGGAGAGCAAAGGGGGTAGAAAACAAGGGGGTGGGGTGGGGGGTGGGGGGTGTTATCAGCATCTGGTGGAAGACTGCTGAGACAGAATATAAAATGATCTCAAAGTAGGTCATGGAAAGACATGTCAGCACAGACATGGGAAGTGGAAATGAAGTGGCTGGCCACAGGGAGATCCTGGCTGTTGCAGCAGAGCAAAGGATCTCGATGAGGAAAGAGTAATAAAACAGCTTTAATGGGAAGAGCTCCCTAGTCTTGTTCAGGAAGTGCTATGAGATCTTTTCCATTTACTTAAAGAGTCAGATGAGGTGATTCCGTCTCATTGGAGGGAATGCATCTGTGATAAGGCACTGCAGTGATCCTTTAAGGCTCTTTTAAGGAACTCGTCCTGGATTATATCTTTGAGTCTCCCAAGTGGGCCTTGTACCCACAACTCAATCCACGTTTCAGGTCATGAGTTTGAACATGAGAAGATGTGCTCTTCCAGTTCCCCAACATTTCTCCCTCAATCCACATTAGTAAACAGTTGAAACTGCTGAAGGTGCTCAATGGACAGGCGACATCGTGGTTTGAACCCCTATTTCAGGACTGAGAAACAAGAGGGAAGATGGGCAGTTTTAAAGGGATGTGTCAGTGGGGGACAGGTGGCCCAAGGAGGGAGACAGGAGGATGGACAGGTGGAGCCAGGTGCGAGAGCGGTAGGGGTGGAGTTTGGAGGTGGGGGAGGGGGAAGAGGCAAGAGAGTGGTAGTGAGAGCAAATAAAAGAGGGGAAGGTGAAGGTGGAGGCAGCTGCTGAAGGAAGGAGATGGCAGCTACCATTTAAGGGAGTGAGGTTGAATGGACAATATTGCCCCAGAATGAGGATGGTGGGGCAATTGAAACATGGTAATTGGAGGTCTAGCAACCTGAAACTGTTTTGCCCAGATAGGTAGCTTACTGCAGTTAATACACAGACATCGAAATATTGTTGGATTTGTGGAGTCATTGAAAGTTCCTCAAAGAAAGGGTTGTGAAAATATAAATGGTGCAGTTCCTAGCAGAATTGATCTGGAATCAATATAAAATGTGGATTTATCTGGATGAGGCACAAGCAGGTAAAGGATGCAGCAACATGGATGATATTGGTTAGAGTTTGTAAGACTGGGGGGGGGGGGATAATTTAGTTGAGCAATTGAAAGCAGTAAGAGTAGTGAGAATCCGTGGGTAAAGGGGTCTGGACCAATAGAACACAACGTCAGTATGAGTTCTGGTCCAATCTGTGGTAAAAAGGAGGATGATAATAATCCCGGAACTTTCTTCCGTTAAAAGAAACTGGTTGTTGAGGCTAATTAGATGATTGGAAATTTCAGACCAATAGATTCTTCAGGAAGGATTTTGAGGAAAAAGTGAAGTTTGTTCAACAGTGAATGGATAACACCGGTCCCAGCATATTCATATTAAAGTATTATGGAGACAAAAAAAAGAGTTCTAGCCTAGTGTCAGGGCAGGTTGAAACTGTGGGACTCCAACATTTATGAGGGCATCTCAATGAATGCAAAAGAAAATAAAACAAACAATATGAAATTAAGCTTTCAAATCACTTGGGGTTCAACCAAAGCCTATTGTGGATTCAAATTCCAGCTGGGTTGTTGGCAATACGAATACCTTAATATTTCAGATTTGTTTTATTAAAGGAACTTCAGATTATCCCTGGCTGGCTTTTGGATGGTCACTCCACTTTATAGAGACTTCCCAAGCTCAACAATTGCAGCAATGTTAGGGTCTCCCTCTAGTGATCTGGCGAGTAAGGCACCTCCCCAGTTTACTCTGGGGGTGAGGAAGATCAAAAGTCACACTCCTTCTGAGATCAGGATGTTCAAGTAACAAATAACTTATTATCATGGGAGGAAGATAAATGCTTGTCACATATTGAGATCATCTCAACATTTATAAAACTTTCAGATATTCCATTTTATATATTTTTCCAACATAATTCTCACCATGTCTCAATATTTGTAAGGAATAGCAGTGAAAGATCACCCAGAGGCACTATTCTCCATCTTTGTTTGACCAAGACTCCCTAAAGACTCTGATCAAAGTTTATGGGGCCTCTTTCCTGTGAAGCAGTCACGTTTAAGCGGTTCTTCCGTACTTTCCTACCAACTACATAGAAAACATTTTTTTTTAAATTATGATTTCAGTCCTTGGCTCCCCTTAAATATGCTGTGACCCCCCCCAGTGAGGGATTTTGGGGGATGGCTGGTCAAAAGTTTCCAAGTACTGATCCTTAATTTCCCAAACACTTGTGGCCATAATCCAAAAAAAGAACCAAAGTGTTTGTCGTATCAATTTCTTTGTACTTTTTTTCTAATTATTAAACTACCAGAGGTGCTGACAAAAGGAACTTGACTGGGCACAAGGAATGGAGATTCAATGTAGAAATACTTGAGAATAAATCCAACTGGACCAGAGAAACCAAATTCTGATGCAAGGAAATTAGAGATCAGATCTTCAAACACATTGAGGAGGAGATTTTCTGGATTATTGCCCTGTGAAACGAAATGAGAACAAAGTTCTTCTTCAGCCTCCATGTTATGGAATGATTTGGAGAGAGTATTCAGGAGATTTGAGAATATTCTACTGTTACGACCCCAGAGGACCCCAAAACCCAGCAGCAATAGATATTCACCAAGACAAATGGTTACCTAAACATAAGTTGCTTTTAATCATCTTTAAACATGAAATCAGAATCACACTTTAATTAACTTAACTAACCTAACTGAACCCCCTTCTAATTCTAAGTGCACGTGTATGTAATGTGTGTGTAAGTTTAGAAAAGTTATTTGATTCACAGTCCAATCTCACTTCTCACTCCTCCAAGTTTACTGGTTGCAGGCAATTCTTATACTGTGCACAGAATTTTACATTTATGAAGTTTACCAGGCTTTGGAGCTTGAAAGGTAAATGGGTACTGCTTAGGAAGGTTCTTGTCAGTTTTCAGAGAGAGATTTGTTGTTCGCTGGACACCCACAACTGATTCCTTTTAATCAGCCACTCCAGTGTCTTGCCAAAGAAACTTGCTCCATCAGGGCTTTCCAGATGATAACCTTTCTTTCAGTCACCACAGAATTCCATTTTTGTTTCTCTTATTTCAAGTGAAACATTAGGCAGCCAGTCCTCTCCTCTTGCATGAACCACAAGGGCTTTGACCAGGCTGAACTAAGCAGTCCCAACCCGTCTTCCAAATGGGGTTTTCCACAAGCTTGCCAGCTTGTCCTGTTCCAGTCCTAGCCGCTGCTGCTGCCTGTAAAATTGCAGAACTGAATTCCCTCTCTCTCTGCTTGCAAAACCATTTGACCCTCTTAGAACAGCAAATTCCATTCCAAACAGTATGTGGCTCCAATAAGTAAACAACAATCCATTTGTGAAGCCTCTTGGGCACTCTCCAAAGCTTTTTCAAAGGTTCTTGGTGCCGGCCTGTCTCAGATGAGCAGAGCTCCGGTGTTTTAAAGTGTTTGTATGTGACCTACAATAAAAAAACCTGCCCCAATTTATCTCCCAAAAACATATCTATATACAATACAAACACAACATAACCTGTCACACTACCTCAGCACTATTCATTGCTTGAGCTAGAATATTCTCAAATCTTCTGCAAACCTTCTCAGCCTAGTCAGATCCACCCTGGGGCAAATTGGTTAATAGTTATGTGAACAATTGCACCACTACACACACATGTCAGCTGTGAACATTGAATCAAGTGTCAGATACGAGCATAAGTTGTGAATGTTGTATCACACGTCAGTTGTGAATACGGTGTCCTTCGCACTGACACAAGAGGATCCAAGCACATTTGGCGTATGACAATCCCAGATGCCCAACTCCTGAGCGACAGGAGCCAGACAGCTGGAGATAAAATGATTGGAGATATAGACGGTGGCTAACTCTTTATCCTTTCACTGCTGTAACATTCCACGCTGTATTCCTGCAGCACAGGTTTCTCGGCAGTGGCTGTAACTGTGCTGTTGGGTTAAAACGCGATGTTCACCAGTGTCTGTTTTCCAAAAGCAGAACATGTCTGTCCAGTCATTGCCTGGTTCCTACTGTATCCCTTCCATCTTCCTGTGGGCATTGATGGCAGCCCAGAGTCTGCACAACATTCCACCTCTAATACAGGAAGAAATGGTTAGGCCAATGCTTCGCTTTAACTTCTCTTCAGCAAACACACACTTTGCAAAACAGAAATATGCACCAAATGAAAATCAAAACAAAATCAAGTGGATATTTGAAGACTAAAGTAAAAAACAAATCAGAGACTACTGGAAACACTTAGGACTTCAGGCAGGCAGCATCCGTGGAAAGAGAAACAGTTAACGTTTCAAGGTGGAAGACCTATCATCGAAATATATGCTCCATGCACATTAACTCAGAGTAGGCTGTCATTAGTGAATTTCTCGTCTCTGCCCTTCAGCTAGAAAACTGCTGTGTCTCGTCAATGGCACAAATTGCAGGGTTATAATGATCTAGTCCTGGCAAATTATAATTATGTTGGTGCCCACAATTCACGATTCCAGGGCAACTGCTGAAACAGATTATTGGAGCTGACTATTTTTCATTGAAATAGCTATTAATTACAAAGGCACCTGTTAAGCAGTAAAAAGTGGGCTGACTATTTCAGGCAATTTAGCAACCACCTCTCATTCAGTCCCTTCTCAACATAAGGCTCCTTCAGTATCTGACGCCTTTGCAACCGATTTTAAAATTGCACCCTTCCAGCCCTTAAACTTGGACCAGAATTAGGAGCAACTGTTTATTAAATTGATCATCAACACATGACCTATTTGGAATTCTGGACTTCAGCGATTGCTCCTTATCCTCAAACCATGAATTAAGTGAGCACTGAATTTCCTGTTTCTGTCTCCAGTCTCTGGCATTTGTCATTATCAAAGATACACATTTATTGTTCTCTGTCTTTAGCCTTCCTGTTTATATTATTTTATTTCAAGTATAAAATTTTATGCATAAAAATGTATACAAGTGCATGGCATTCTTTACATTGGTAGCGCAGCCCAGCCTGTACAATCCTAGTGTTAGTAGTCCAAGTGTTATTTATAGTCTTAGCAGCTTCTGTGTGCAGGGCACCATTGCCATTCGTGTGGCCTCCTAGGAAAACTCATGAGGCTGGAACACAAGACCCATCCCCTAACTGCTCAGTGGCAACTGCTCAGTCCTTCTCCATAAAGCCTTTCCATTGGCTGCTCCATGCTTCAGTGCACCAATCAGCTCCTGCAGCCAAGAATGTATCAATAGGCAGCATTCCTTCACTAACTGGACTCCTTCCAAAATGAACTCTCTCACTTTATCTCAGTACATGTGAATTCAACAGAAAGTACCCACCACCCTATCCCATGTGTATGCTCTGGTGTCCCTGAACAGCACATGGCACTCAATGCATCTTAAAATGAATAAAGGGATCATTAAATGATGGGGTGATTGCCTGAGACTCCCAGGTTATACCATCAGACATAGCATGTCAAGGGAAGGATGGGCTTACAGGAAGGTACAGACTAGTCAACACTGTCAGGATTTGGGCATAAATGAAAAGGTCAAAAATGGCTGTCCACACATCTGGTGACACAGTGAGGCCTCATCCTATACATCTGGTGACACCGTGAGGCCTCGTCCTTGAACCATTGATATTAACACCCCCACAAGGCAGGTAGGCACATGGATGGAACAAAAATAGTGGATTATGGGTGTGAGGTCAGGAAGGGTTAGGTGGATGTGGAGTGGGTTTACATTGACTGGCACAACATCGTGAGCCAAAGGGCCAGTACTGTGTGGTAATGTTCCTTGTTCTAAGGCGGTGAGCTTGGAGGTTCAGCATGTTGACCTTTGCCCAATGAAGTAACATGGAAATGTTTAACTCACAGCTCATGACTCACTTCACAGACAGCTAGGCCAGCATTTGCTTGGATTTGACTCATTCTGTGCTAGACAGAACATGTCTGGGCAGCTGTTCATGTTGTTGAGCAGATACCAGTTTGGTGGGTTGGCTGAGTGATTCCACAGGCCTTTAGCATTGCTGGAAGGATGTAGGTGTCCTCATCCTTCAGTTATTGTGTTTTTATATGTATCTACGTATTTGTAATAGTTGTTGCTCAGTTGGTGACACACTAGCCTTCACTTAGTCAGAACACTGCCTGTGTTACCAACTGGGCCACAGCACACATTGCATGGCCCCGTGCGTGTGCGCACGCACACACACCCATTCATGCATGTATACATGCACCATCCAACACCTCTGACAGTAAGTGCTACTCTGTCTCCTGGGACAGCCGAGTCCCTCTCCTCCCCTCTGCCAGTGCTACCCTCAGTATTCAGATTTCAAATGGATTGTCAGAGGACATACATGACATCACGTACAACCCTGAGATTATTCTTCCTGTAGGAGAAACAGAATTACCACTTAGTGGCAGTGCAAAATCATGTAAACAAATAAAGAAATATAAACAAACTGACTGTGCAATAGGAAATAAATCAATAAACTGCAAAATTAGAAGTCCTTAAATGAGTCCCATATTGAGTTTGTCATTGAGGAGCATGATGGTGGAGGGGTAGGAGCTGCTCCTGAACCTGGTGGTGCGAGTCTTGTGGCACCGATACCTCTTTCCTGATGGCAGCAGCGAGAACAGAGCATATGCTGGGTGGTATGGATCCTTGATGATTGCTACTGCCCTCTGACAGCAGTGTTCCCTGTAGATGTCCTAGGCTGTATCCACTACCTTTTGCAGGGCCTTACACTCAATGTTCTCATACCAGACTATGATGCAGCTGGTCAGCACACTTTCCATAACACCTCTGTAGAAATTTGCCAGGGTTTCCGATGTCATACCAAACCTCTGCAAACTCCTGAGAACATAGAGGTGCTGATGTGCTTTCTTTATGATGCCTTTTGTGAGTTGGTCCGGGAAAGGTCCTCCGAGATAGTGACTCCCAAAAACTTAAATGTGCTCACCCTCTGCACCTCTGATCCCCCAATAATTATTGGATTGTACACCTCTGGCTTTCCCTTCCTGAAGTCAACAACCTGTTCCTTAGTTTTGGAGACATTGAATGTGAGGTTGTTGTTGGTGCACCATTCAGCCAAGTTTTCAATCTCCCTCCTGCACGCTGACTCATCACCCCTTCTTATACAAACCACCACTGTGGTATCGTCAGCGAATTTGTAAATGGTGGTGTTGTTGTAACAAGTCACATAGTCATAGGTACAGAGCAAGCAGGGGAGGGGATTAAGAGCACAGCCCTATGGTGCTCCAATACTGATGGAGATTGTGGAGGAGATGCTCTTACCAATCCTCACTGATTGTGGCCTGGAGGTGAGGAAATCCATGATCCAATTATACAGTGGGGTGTTAACTCCCAGGTCTTGGAGTTTGCTGATCAGTTTTGAGGGAATGATGGCGTTAAATGCTGAACTGTAGTCGATAAAGAGCCTCCTGATGAATGCATCTTTGCTGTCCAGGTGTTCTGAGATGGGATCCGCCGTAGACCTGTTGCTACAATAGGTAAATTTGAATGATCCATGTTGCCCTTCAGACAGGAGCTGATGTGATTCAAACACCAGCCTTTCAGAACACTTCATCACTGTTGATGCGAGGGCCATTGGTCGATAGTCATTTAGGCAGGTTACTACACTCCTCTTGGGCACTGGTGCGATTGATGCCTGTTTGAAACAGGTGGGTACTGTGCCCTGCCAAAGTAAGATGTTGACAATATCCATAAGTACATTGGCATATTGGTCAGCACAGATTTTTAATATTCAGCCAGGTATTCCATCCGGACCAGATGTTTTTCTCAGATTCACTCTCCCGAAGACAGCCCACACGTCATCCTCGGATACGGACAGGAGAGGATCATCAGGGGACATGGGGTGTGCAGAGGCAGTTCTTTCTTGTTCTTGTGGTAAAATCAGGCGTAGAAGGCATTCGCCCGGGTGTGAAGCTTTGCCATCTCCTACTGCACCAGATTTGGGCTTGTTGCATTTAGACCCTGCCACAACTGTTGGGTATCCTTCATTGTTTTCATTCTCATCTGGAAACTTCACTTTATCCGGAGATGGCTTTCCAAAGGTCACACCCACTCCTTCTGTAGTAATTTGTATCTCCAGACTTAAATGCCTGTATCTGGCTCTCAGTAGGTTCCATATTTCATTGTTTATTCAGGGCTTCTGGTTGGGGAAAACCCTGAACAATGTGGTGGGGGCACACACACATTCACAGCTGTTTTGATAAAAGTCTGTGACAGCCCCGGTGTCATCATTCAGATCCTCAGATGAGTTCTTGAACACTGCCCATTCCGCTGATTCAAGGAAATTCTGTAACCATTCTTCAGCCCCCTGCGACTACCTTCTAGCTGTCCTGATCTCCGCAACCTCTCTTTTTAGGATCTGTCTGTATGAAAGCAGAAGGAACATGGCCAGGTGATCCGACTTTCCAAGATGCGATTTATGGAAAGAACGGTAGGCATTCCTTATCCAGGTATACCAGCAATTGATTGTGCTGGGACCTCTGGTGCAGCAGGTTACATGCTGGTGGTGGTGGTTAGGCAGCTACCTGCTGTCCGGAACATGTTCATCCACAATGATGTCTGTGAAACAGCTGGTGTTTTCTGCATTAGAACAGTGACAAAATCTTGTCGGATTTTATTTGCTGTAATGGACTTTTGGAGATCCTGCGATCATTAAATTTCAATTATTTATCTTAAATTTTAATTAAATTGGTAAATGTAAAAGTAGAGAATAAATACATCAAGTTTTATTTTACAGTACCAATCTGAACATAATGGACAGCCAGCACATACACCCACCCACAAACACACACACAGACACACGCTGATAGCACACACAGTGAAAACATGATCCCACCACTAGACACATATTCCCCTCTCTGCCTTCCACAAGGACCATTCCATCCCTTGTCCACTCTTACTTCCCCACAAATCGTCCCCTTGGCACCTACCCATGACTGTAGGAGAGATACTCCACTTGCACCTTCACCACCATTCGGGACCACAAACAGTCCATCCAAGTGAAGTAACATTTCACTTGTGAATCTGCAGGGTTCATTTACTGCATCCGGTGCTCTTGTAGTGGTTTCCTCTACATCAAAGAGATTGGGTGCAGACTGGGAGGTTCCTTTGTTGAGCACCTCAGCTCTGTCTGCCACAATAACATGCATCTCCCAGTGGCCACCCATTTCAATTCCCCACCCCATTCCCTTGCTGACATGTTTGTTCACAGTCTAATGCACTGCCAGACTGAGATCACCCACAAATTGGAAGAAAAACACCTCATCTTTTGATTGGATACCCTCCGACCGGATGGCATTAATATCGACTTCTCTGGCTTTCATTAAACCCATCTGTCACTACATCCCACACACCCACTCCCTCACCCCCACCTTCACCCAGCTCTGTCTCTCACTTTTGCCTTTCACACATAATCAATTCTCACCTCTCCCCTTATCATATCCAATTAACACTTTGATGCACCATCAATAATCACAAAGGAATGGAGTTGTGAAAGTAACAGGCTTTTATTACTTATAGACTAGAACTGCCACCAACTTCATTGACTGATCAAGGCAGAGTGAAATGGGGAGCAAGCAAAGGGCTATGGGTAGGATGGGTCTCAGGAGGCATGTCCAGTCGGCAGCAGCCAATCATAACATAACAGTTGCTTACCACACACCTTTTGTTGATCTGGACTCCTCCCCAAGAGCGCACTGTCTCTATTCTGAGATTTCCTGCTTTTTGTGCATTCTGCTTATTCCTTAAAGAAGGGGTCAAGCCCAAAATGACGGCAATATATCTTTGTCTCCTATGGACCCTGAAAGACCAGCTGAGTTCCTCCAGCAATTTGGTGTGTTTTTACGACAATCATAGCATCTGCAGACTTTTTTGTCTCTCACACACGCACACATACATGTGTGAGGATTAAGTTGCAAGTCGAGCAGATAGAGATTGGGATGATCACTGCAGCTGGGGAATTTCAACTCACGAATAAAACTAAACCTGCAATAAAGCTGGCATCTGTATTAACAATGCTTCTACCCTATAAAACCACATTAGGCTCACTGATGCCCTTCAGGGGAAGGGATCTTTCCCCAGCCCCAAGGCCCACTAATGAAAATGACTATAAAATGTCTGCTCAGTTCAAGGGCAATTAGAGATACAGAGTAAACATGGCCCACATCCCGTGACTAAATAATTCATCACATCCTACTCATACACACTGCATGGTCATGCACACAAATTGTGCCAATATACATCTTCATACATGTGCTATCAAGCGCACTCACAGTCTGCATAAGCTGAAATGTTTATTTGCTGACATTGTAAATTAATGAGCCCTACCCAACAATTTTCTCAACAGGCTCAGCAGCCAAACCGAGACAGCAAAAAAACAAATTACCACCCAGTTAATTCAGCACAGTATTTAATAACACAGCAGTGCTGTTTGTTGAGCAGCCAGTCATACTTGCATTAGTTCTGTGACAACCTCAGTTTCTATGCTACTTTTTTATACAAATGTAAATTTAGACATACAGAACGATAACAGGCCGTTCTGGCCCATGACCTGTGTCGCCAAAATACACCAATTAACCTACAATCCCTTATGTTTTTGGAAGGGACCTGGAGAAAACTCATGCAGACACGGGAAAAATGTACAAACTCTTTACAGGCAACGCCAGGTTCAAATCAGGATGCGGGCGCTCTCAAAGCATTGCACTAACTGCTGCACTAACCGTGACATGATGTAGTACAGTTAGTGTAACAGGTAGCACAAGGCTGAATTCAAATTTTGTAATCAAAAGGACCGAAAAGGAATTCGGACATTGGTTTGGGTATGGAAAGGTGGAATGCTGAAATTTGCACTTGTACTCCACGTGAGAAGATAACATAGAGTTTGAAGAATAAATTTCATGCATTTTAGAAAATATGGAGCCCATATATGGAGAAGATGAGTATTAATCTTTCATTTTTTAATATTTCTTTGGAAGCCTCAATCTTAATAGCTTCCCCCAACACCAGCAAGAAGATGATTATGTTTGTTGACTAGCACTCACTTTTAATTCATTTTATTTTGTTTCTTTCTTTTTAGTTCTTTTGTGGGGTGGGGGGGTGGAGGTGTTTCTATTTCTTTCTTTTTCTTTTCCTTTTATTACCACATTGTATATTGATCGATGCAATTAATCAATTTTAATTTTAAGAATGTATATATATTCAATGTGGAAAAATCTATAAATAAAATTATTAAAAAAAGACCAAGATATAAGCAGGAAAGTCAATATAATGTAAATCACCAAGCTCCTCAATCATTCTTAAAAGATCTGGGAGCTCACATTACAGCCCTCTTTGGAAAAGGGGCACAAACTGTGGTTGCTAAGGAGTGTCGCATTATGTGGGGTGCAGCTGGCACAACCATCTCAAAACCCTTGGAACATTTGGACCAGCTGCATTGTGGTCAGGTATGGGGACACCAATACCCCTGAGTGTAAAGCCCTGTAAAAGGTAGTGGCACAGCCCAGGACATCACAGGCAAAATCCTCCCCATTTGCAGCAAACACTGCCATCAGAGAGCAGCAGCAATCATCAAAAACCCACACACACTCCGTTCTCCACCACCAAGTTCAGGAACAGCTGGGATCCCTCCACCATCAGACTCCTCAACAACAAACTCAGTCAGGGACTCATTTTGCACTTTGTTGTTTTTTTTGGTTTTGCACGGTCAGGTGGTTTACATTTCTTTATTTGTTTACATGTGCACATTGAGCTCAGTTTTTTGCACTACCAATTAGTGGTAATTCTGTCTCGCCCACAGGAAAAAGAATCTCAGGGTTGTATGCAATGTCATGTATGTATTTTGATAATAAATCTGATTCTCCCACCTCTGTGTGGTGCATCTCTTCTATGTTTAAAGTTTCTTTATTGTCACATAAACAAATACACAAAATCTGGAATGCATTGCCAGGGAGGCTGGTACTATTGGGATGTATGTAAAATAGAGGGATATGACTGTGAGGAAGGGAAAGGTTAGATTGTTGTGGGCTAGGTTAACATAGTATGGCACAACATCGTGGGCCGAAAGCCCTGTGCTGTGCAGTAATGCTCTTTGGTCCACAAGAGGTTCGTGCTAAGTCTGGACTCCATAATCTTCCCTTGCATTGAGTGAAAGGCACTCATGCGAAGGACAGATTGGCTGTGGATATATTCCTTCCAGCAGCTATTTTCCTTCCAGTGCTACATCAGTTCCCACACAGAAAACAACTTGATCCATTGGCAAAGGGAAGGGGTCAAAGATGACAAGAGACCAGGTAATGCTGCATTATCATGAACATTCACTCATACACAGGTGAGCTGAGTCACCGATACCAACAGAAAACCTGTCATCTGAAGAACACAGAGTTGGTAGAAAGCCACCGACAAACAAGACTTATGGACTCTCCATCTTTACGAAGACCAACACCCCAGGGCCCAGTTCTGCTCAAATCTACAGATGCTGGAGAACTTAGTCAGGTCAGAGAAGCTGCAAGTGGCTGCTAGAAGGAACAAATCGACACCCACACCTTGACATGAGTACCTTTCACTCAATACCAGAGCAACCCCTGGGGCCCAGGCTCGGCACCACCTTTTAGTGAACCAGAACCTCTAAAATCTAGATGCCAACTACAAACATCTCAGTAGCAGACAGACAGCACTCCCAATGAACCCTAAAACTTGACATTAAGGAATTTCAATCACCAACTTACAACCTTATCTTCCACTTCAGAGAAGATGGACCTTTCAGGAAGACCTAGCAATGACATCATTGTGACCCTGCAGAAAGGAGGAAAACATCACTTCAGGCTATCTACTGCAGGGGAGAGTCACCACCAGGTTTCTCCACAAACATCACCAGCTGGAGCTGATTTGCGACCGCAGCATGAACACTGACCATCTGCCTAAAGGTGCCACAGGCATATCATCTTCACATTATGCCAACTCCAAGGTTGATAGGGTAGTTAAGAGGCCTGTGGGATGCTGGGATTAATTAATGGGGGATTGAATTCAGGAGTAGAGAGGCCATGTTGCAACTCTACAAATCTTTAGTAAGACCACACGGAGTATTGTGTTCAGTTCTGGTCACCTCATTATAGGAAGAATGTAGAAGCCTCGGAGATTTACCAGGACGTTGCCTCGATTTGAAAACAAGTTTTATGAGACACGGTTGGCAGAGCTGGGACTTTTCTCTTTGGAGTGTAGAATAATGAGAGGAGAGTTGATAGGGATCTACAAGATCATGAGACGCATCGATAGGGTGGACAGTCAGCACCTGTTTCCCAGGGCAGGAGCAGCAAACACCAGAGGACATGTGTACAGCGAAGGGAGGGAAGTTTAAGGGAGACATCAAGGGTAATTTTTTTTTATATATAAAGAAAGTTGTGGATGCCTGGAATGCGTTGCCAGAGTGGTGATGGAAACTGAAACATTGGGGCCATTTAATAGACTCTTAGACATAAACATGGATGAAAGAAAAATGGAGGGTTATTGAGTATGGAGGGTTCAGTACTTTTTTTTTAAGGAAGGGCCTGTTCTGTGCTGTATTGTTTTATGTTCTAAGAGAAAGCGACAAAGCAGCACACACCACCAGGACATCACCTTTGTCCACCTCACAAAAGGCTTTGACTCTATCTGCTGAAAGGGAGAAGTGTCCTTCTCAACTTTGACCAGCCTCCAAAAGTTGGCTCTGCAACCAACAAGTTCAAACCAAGCAGCAATGCTGCGTCATCACCCCAGGACTCTCTCACTGCAATGATGCACTTCATCTCCCACAAGCTTCCACTGGAGAGACAATTCACAGATGAAAGCATTTTGCTGTACCTGGTATAATGTGACAATAAACTGGGAATGAAACAAATCCATAGCACTAATCAGAAATAGTTCAACTTTTGTTTCTTCCACTCTCGAACTAAGACTAACCTTACTCCAGCCACCAAGCTGCACTGGTGTCACTGGTGGTGGGGGGTGGGGGGGGGGGTGCGGACTGGACTGGACTAATAATAAAAACCTTATTATTTTTTAATAAAAGTATCCCTGTAATTAGTTCCACAACAAAAACATTTTTTGTAATCCAATCCAATCTTATATCAATATACCTACAAGGCTAAAACTTGATGCTAATTTACTTTTTGAACCTTCTAATACTCTGGTCAGAGCCTCCAACTCTCCTGCTCAGCGCTGCCATCCCACCCCTCTCCCCTCCCCCACTCAGCGCTGCCAGCACTTAGGACATACAAGGAACACACGCCTGTTTCTTCTACGCTCAATACACTTGTGCACTTGGTCTGTGGGGGGAGGGGTGGCGTGGTACCATGAACTACCGCACCGGGTGATACCAACCCGAGTGACGTGGCTGCCAGGCTGCAGAACACAGGCTGCACATGCACTTATTTGAAGGCTGATATTCAAATCGTTGTTGAGGTGTTTCAGAGAATGATCTTACATTTAATATCCTCAACCTGCCCTCATTATAAAACACCAGTCCTCAGAAATAAAGGTCCAGGACAAGACCCAGGAAAATCTAGATCGTTTTCTTCCCAGAGACGGGACAGTGGTCGGCCTTTCCTTGGGTACTAAAACCAAGTAGGTGATAGTCAGTGAGGGGGGGGGGGGGGGGAAAGGGGGTTGGACACACTTTGGAAACAATGACTATAATTCTCTAAGTTCTAAGGAAGGGGATAAGATTTGATCTCAAATTAAGGACGATTTGAAAGGAGGTTTATTTCAAGAGCTTAAAAGAGAGCGTGGGGGCAAATGTTTGCAAGTAAAACAACCTCTGATAAAGTAGGAGTCTTCTAAATGTCAACCAGCAAGAGTTCAAGGTTAATGTCCCTGTCATTTGCAAATGGTTTGTGCTGTACAATGAGAAGAATGAATTTTCATTTGGCTGATTTCCACATCCTTGGGTTTTCCTGTGATAAGAGTGATGGTCAATTTTCACACAATGGAATATCAAAAACAGCAGGGAAATAATAGACCAGGTGATCAGCTTTTCATGCTGTTGGTTCAGCAATAAACATTGTACCGATAAATTGAATGACCTCTGCACTCTTCTGACAATGCAACAGAATATTTTATGTCAATTGACACAAAGAATTTAAGGTCATAGCTGAAAGATGGCACCAGTTCTTATCTCCCTCAGGAAGGCACTAAGATCTCAGGATGGATTATGTGCTCGCCACTGGTGCTGATCCAGGGTATGCAGCCAGGATCTGCTGCTGACTTACCTACAAGATTTTGTGGACCAAGAGGCCAATTCAAGATGAAATACTGCCAACAGAATCTCATATCAATTACCTGATTTGGCTATATTTCAAGTCATCCTTTGTCACATCAACCAGAAGATCCTGCAGTGTGTAACCATTGGCTAGAATCTGTAACGGTAACAGAGCTGATATCACAAGGGCTGTCATGAGACCTCGCAGTTTGGTGTGAAAGTCTGTGCTCCCCCTCATTCCCCTTCTATCCTGATTTGTCAAATCTTTGCTTAGGATTTGGATTAGTACAGCATCTTCTGCTACTTCTATTCTCCATCAAATGAGTTAAGCAGATGGAGTCAATGGCCAGTGGGGTCACGGTTGACCCCCATGTCCTCACCTGATAACTGTTCAAGTGGGGTCTTCATGGGCCATATGGCTCCAGCTCCCTTGGTACAGGGTTGAGAATTAGGAGTCCCCATCATGAGAACCAAGTGCAGTTGAACCCATCACAATGGCCTACCAGCATTCTCAGCGCTCATCTGGGACAAATCCCCAAAATGCAGGCAGTTCAGGACCGCTACCAAGCAGTGGTATATCTGTCTTCTGGCAGCTCTCATGGGATCTGGACACATGGTGGAGGGAAATCTAGTCACTTGATGAATGATATTACTTGGGTAAATACCTGCAAAATTATTACCCCAACAGAAGGGGCTAATAGCTGTCTAGAAAGCTTGTCCAAGAATCTACCAGCTTACACCAAGCATTATGGTTCCATTTAAAATGAACACTTTTTTTGCTTCCCTCAACTGAGGGCCCGACAATCACCGTAACACCTCCCAAGCACTCTCCAAGAGTAATGCTTTAAATTTATTTGCTCAGCACTTTATCCTACCTTGTCGATTGTCTGTTGGTTAACTTGTGTTGTTGACAGCCACTGTGTGAGTTCTTCTTTTCTGGAATCCACCACACCTGAATGGATGCTGTACTGAGCAGCTCTGAGGGCATCTATGCACAAACCCAGAAAAGAATGTTTACAAGCTGTATTTGCTGAAGCGCTGTTTCCAAATTCAAATTCCATCTGATTTAGAACAAGCCATCTCTCATTCTAATCTAAATGCACAAATAAGTTCAGGGTTACCTAAATCCAAACCTTTCATGCTGAAAACAAAGTTCTGAAGATGGCTTTTTTCTCGACACCTGTGAGTACTCTGGTTGTTTCAATCACAAATCTTCATGCGGTCAACTCGTGATCTCTTCCACAGAGAACCAATCCCGAAAGCTAGATAAATTATGATAGAGTGGATGTGGAGAATATGTTTTCAACAGTGGGAGAATCTAGGACAAGAGGCCACAGCCTCAGAATAAAATAATGTCCCTTTAGGACAGAGATGGGGAGAAGTTTATTCAGTCAGGGGGGGATGAATCCATGGAATTTGTTGCCACAGCCAGCTGTGGAGGTCAAGTCATTGCATCGATTTAAAGTGGAGGTTGATAGGTTCTTGATTAGTAAAGAAGAAGGCAGGAGAATGGGGGAGAGAAGAAAAAAATATCAGCCATGATTCAAATGGTGAGAAGACTCAATGGGCCAAATGGCCTAATTCTGTCCCTACATCTTTTGGCACAGAAAAGTGTGATAATCAAATCTTTTCTTTTCCCTGTGGTGTGTTTATCAAAAGTAAGAAGAAGCAAGTTTAATGTGAGATGGAAGAGATTAACAGATAATGATAATCAATTTATTGTCATTTTCACTGTACAATGTACATATGCACTGAAGTTCTTACTTGGTGTAGATCTGAGGGGTAGATTGATCTTAAGCAAAGAGCAGATGATATCTGGAACACATTGCCGGAGTAAGCAGTGGAGGCTAATATGTTTAGAGCCACCTGAATTCAGCAAGGCAAAAAAGGATACAGATCTGGTGCAGGAAAATGGGATTGGAACAGACGTGGTGGGCTGAATGGCTTCTCTCTGTACGGTACAACACATTGACTCGCATCTTTGTAGTCTCCTCACACTCAGTAAAGGTAAACATTGATGATGATGCATCAGTTCAGCCTGGGTCAACTGAGGGAAAAACTTCAGATTCAGCAACAAAATCATGGTCTATCAGGCAGTAGTGACCCATGGTCTTCCGTCTGCTTCCTTAGGCATGAGCTGCCAACAGCAGGCTTCCTCTCCCTCAAGGACACTATTTGTCTCTGTAATCCTTCGGTCTAATCAGTAAATAGCTTTCCCAAGCAGAATGAGATAGTTAAACAAGGAGTCAGATCCAGTCTGAAACATGGTTCTTATTTTTCATGGATGCTGTATGGCCCTCTGAGTTCCACCAGCCCTGTTGTGTACTGGAATAAGGAACTCCAGGATAATTCAGACAAGGAAGAAATTGAAACATGAATCCTCAGACCCAATCTGCATTTTTTCTTTGTAAACAGTTCTGACTGGTTAACCTTCCTCTCTCACCTCTAATTTCCTTTCCTTCCAGCTGACACACATGCACTCTTCCAATTGCTTGGAGCAGTCCCAGGCCTTGCAATTTTACTCCTCAACATGCGACCAAGATGTGACTGTCAGCAACAATGGTGACCTTACACCTCTTGCAGTTGAGGGGTGGGGTTAAGGTCAGCTCATGCGCACAGTGCAATACATCCAGAGGAATTTAAGGCCATTAACCACTCAGTGAATCCTTTATCTACTGACACAGTGGGTATTTTACAGTAACGTGTATTTCAAAGTTTATCAATGCCATCCCTAACCCTTCAATACTGAGAGTAAATAACGTTTCTGCAGCATTAGGAACTTGAAAAGAATCACAACTCTGTTAGCCAATCAGCCATCCATACTAATATTTTAATGCAAAAGCCCAAACAGCTTGTGCAAAATATGGGACCCTATCAAGCGCTTCCCGAATCCAAATACATTGCATCTAATGGTTACCCCTTATCCATCCTCCTCATCCCAATTTCCGCTTTATATTCTTCCAGGAAATTTTCTAACCAATGATAACATCCTCTTCCAACAGCTCATGCAATGTTTAATTCAATGAAAATCAAGTAAAGCTTTTGAATAAAGCAGGGTGGAAAACCCCGCATTCCTGATCCCCTCTGCCCAACCAATGAGTTGGTGCAAAGTGTTACCCACCTCTCAACTCAATCTGTTGATTAAAGTCTAGGCCGATCAACAGAAGCTTGATAAGGGTTGGAGGGAGTACAGGGTTGAAGGATAGAGCTGGGACAACCAATTGTTTTCAGCTCTTGCTATTCCATCAGTTATCTGTTCTCTACTTCATACAGTACATCTGCAGCTAACTCCCCTCACTTACCCATGGATTCTGATCTTTGTTGTAGTAGCTCAATGTCATGTTTCTTCTGATGAAGCATTTGTAAAAGCAGATGTTGGCACTTGCTCTCTTTCTCTGCAAGATCTTCAAGAAGGCTGCAGCAAAGGTTTAATACAGGTAACATTTTTTTAAAATGATACTGCATGGTGGAAGGTCCTTCTTGTCCATGAAATCTGTGCCACCCAATTACATCCGATTAACCTACTAATTTCAAACATTTTGGAGGATTGGAGGTAACCAGAGGACCAGAGAAAACCCACAAGGCCACGGGGATAACGTACAAACTCCTTATAGACAGAGCCAGATTTGTACAGGCTATTGGATTCTATTAGTGCTGGATCCATTATTGTTTGTTATAACATATATATATATATATATATATATATATAACATAACAATTACAGCACGGAAACAGGCCATTAGCCCCTTCTAGTCCGCACCGAACCAAACACCCCTTTCTAGTCCCACCTCCCTGCACAATGCCCATCACCCTCCATCTTCTTCTCATCCATAGACCTGTCCAACCTTTTCTTAAATAATACAATTGACTCCGCCGCCACTATTTCTCCCGGAAGCTCATTCCACACGGCTACCACTCTCTGAGTAAAGAAGTTCCCCCTCATGTTACCTCTAAACCTCTGCCCCTTAATTCTTAACTCATGTCCTCTTGTTTTAATCTTTCCTCCTCTTAACGGAAATAGTCTATCCACATCCACTCTGTCTATCCCTTTCATAATCTTAAATACTTCTATCAAATCCCCTCTCAACTTCTACGCTCCAAAGAATAAAGACCTAACCTGTCCAATCTCTCCCTATACTCTAGATGCTTAAACCCAGGTAACATTCTGGTCAACCTTCTCTGCACTCTCTCCACTCTGTTTATATCCTTCCTCTAATTAGGCGACCAGAACTGCACACAGAACTCCAAATGAGGCCGCACCAACGTCTTATACAATCTCAACATCACCTCCCAACTCCTATATTCCATGCAATGATTGATAAAGGCCAGCATACTAAAAGCCTTCTTCACCACCCTATTCACGTGAGTTTCTACCTTCAGGGAACGATGTACCGTTACTCCTAAATCTTTCTGCTCTTCTGTATTCCTCAATGCTCTCCCATTTACCACGTATGTCCTATTCTGATTCTTCTTACCAAAATGAAGCACCTCACACTTATCAGCATTAAATATCAATGATCTGGATAATAATTATTAGTGTTTACTAATGACCCAAAGATTGAAGGCAAAGTGGAGAGCGAGGAAAGCTTGCATAATTTGTCGTGAATCTGGACCAGATGGAAAAAAATGGGCTGCAAAATAGCAGATGGATTTTAATTGAGACCAATGCGAAGTGTTGCACTTTGGAAGGACTAACCATGGTAGGACATACATAGTAAGTAGTAGGGCAATGAATAATGTAGTTGACCAGAGGAATCTTGGAATACAGATACATAATTCCCTGTAAGTTGCACCAAAGGTAGATAAGGTCATAAAGGGAGTTTTGTTTGGAATATTGGGCTTCATAAATCAAAGTATTGAATATAGGAGTTTGGATGCTCTGTTAAAGTTGTACAAGGCATTGGTGAGGCCAAATTTGAAATAGTGTGTGCAGGTTTGGTCACCTAACTTCAGGAAAGATGCCAATAAGATTGAAAAAGTGCAGAGTACATTTACAAGAATGTTGCCAGGACTGAATTATCGGGGAAGGTTACTTGTTAGGACTTCATTGCCTGGAGCACAGCAAGAAGGGGAAATTTGATCGAGCTATACAAAATGATGAGGGGTATAGATAGAGTAAATGCAAGCAAGCATTTTTCACTTAGGTGAATGAAGAACTAGAGGACATGGGTTAAGGGTGAAAGGGGAAATGTATAAAACAATGGTTCTCAACCTTTTTCTTTCCACTCACATACCACTTTAAGTAATCCCTATGCCATAGGTGATCTGTTATTAGTCAGGATTGTTTAAGGTGGTGTGTGGGTGGAAAGAAAAAGTTTGAAAACCACTGTTTTAATCGTATCTAATTAACTCGATAGGTGCACAGTTTCATAACTCTAAAGGAAAAGGGCCAATGACAATTTTTCTCAGGCAAAATATTTTAATAACAATTGTGTCTAGAGCAGTGATTCTCAACCTTCCCTTCCCACTCACATCCCACTTTAAGCAATCCCTTACTCATCACTGATGGCATAGGGATTACTTAAAGTGATATGTGAGTGGAAAGAAAAAGGTTGAGAACCACTGGTTTAAAGGGAACATGGGGGGGTGGGGGGGGCAGGAAACCTCTTCACTCAGATGTGGTGGGAGTGTGGAACAAGCTGCCAGATTAAGTGGTGAATGTGGGCTGGATTGTGACATTTAAGAAAAATTTAGATAGGTACATGGAGAGGAGCATGGAGGCCTATGATCCAAATGCAGGTCATTGCGTCAACATGAAATAATAGTTCAGCACAGTCTAGATGGGCCAAAAGGCCTATTTCTGTGCTGTAGCATTCTATGGTACTATGGGCTGCTGGCGCTGCAACAGTGTTGTGCCAACCACACTGTCATTATGAAGTTAATTCTCTTTCCTCTCCTGTGGCCTGAATCCGACCAAGGAATAACTCTAAGGCCTGTGCACATTCACATTCTTTGGATCTTATTCTGAAACGGTGCCCCAGGAATTTCACAGTCAATTTCAGCCTTTCCAACTGGATGGTGTCAATTAAGTTAAAAATTATAAAGCTTTAACTTTGGCCTTTGCATACAGAAGTAGTTATTTCCTGATTCTTTCAGGAATCATCCACCAAAATAACAAAAATAACTGGAGACAGAGAGATCCTGAAAGGGGAAGGAGGTGTCAAAAACAGTCCAAGCAAATCCACTTGGATAATTTCTGACATTTCTTTCCCCTTTCTGACCATCATAGCTTTGAAAGTCAGGGTTTATCTGTAGTTATGTTTACAACAACTGGTTCAGTAAAAGTTTGGAACTCCCAACCTGACGTGCATGTGAATAATTTTCGGTGTAAACATGAATCACTGCCTAATGCACAAATGAATTCAAAACCCTTCACACTGATCACCTCCTGTACATATGAACCTGACGTGCATGTGGATCACTTTGCAGCATGCACATGGATGGCTGCCTTGCACACACGTCAGTCACTGCCTAGATTCCTGTTACATGGATGAGTCAAATCTCTGAAAATAAAAATAAATAGGCACACTGAATATCTAAAATAAAAACAAAAGCAGTTCTTCAGCTTATGTTTTAAAATTTTACAACTAATGAACAAATGTGCTTGAAGAAAATATGAAACTTTATCCCAGCCATTTCCAAAGCAAGTTCACCTGGGTTACTGCAGCACTGTCTGAGAAATTCTTCTTCAGTTCCTGGAGACTCCACGGCAGTCCCACTGTGTACACTCCTCCGGAATTGCCAACCTTCACTACCTGACCTGCATTGTGGCCTAATATGTGGCCCTGACTGGGTCAAGGTACGATTAACAAAATGAAACAACCTGCTTCTCTTGTGGGACAAATGAGTCTCATGGGAATACTCCCCTGGGATAGATTAACCCACATTAAACAAAGAGTTTTGGGATTGTCTCTTGAAATAGCTTCAAATGACTGGGTAACTTTACACAGTTTCTTTCCCACTGATATTCTTTGAATTACTTACAAACAGATCAAATAATAGACAGTCAGTGCTTCACGGTTGCCATGCCGACTGTTTCAACATTCAGATTCTTCCATGATTATTGCTGAATATCTAAAGTAGCTTCGAATTTACTCTCACATCAATTCCCTCTGCTGCAAGACAAAGCAAGCTGATAGTTGCCACGGTGATACAGATATCTGTAGCCCAGGATGGAGCCCCAGAATTGAGAATCTGCTGTGGTTGAGTACTCCAGTTGTTCCTTTCTTTCTGGGATTCTGTCAAAAATCTCACACCAGCCACAATTAACTCAGGGGCCTGTCCCAATCCACCCAGTTTGCAAACAAGTTACAGAGGCAGGTGCGCAAAATTTAGCCTGCGCCCAAGATTGAGAGGCAATCCAACTGGATTGTTTAAAATGTTAAAAAGGGCAGAGGTGCAAAAAGTATTTCTTCCAGTTCAGTTCATTGCTATGCAATGCAGGGTGTAATGGAAGACTCAGACTTTCTCCTCAGAAAGGGATGAAAATAACAAAAGCAATTGAAAAAGGGAGGGCGCTAGATGTGGTGTATTTGGATTTTATTAAGACATAGGTCCTCATGTAGACTCATTCAGAATGTCATAGGATTCAGGGAATCTTGGCTATGTGGATTCAATTGGCTTGCTTGCAGAAAGCAAAGGGTACTAGAGGGTGAAACGTATTCTGCCTGGACATCAGTGACTTGTGGAGTGTCTCAGGGATCTGTTCTGGGACACCTGCTCTTTGTGTTATTTTATAAAGGACCTGGACAAAGAAGTAGAGTGCTGCGTCAGTAAGTTTGCAGATGGCTAAAAGGTTAGAGGTTGTCGAAGGTTACAACAGGATGCACGGTTGAGCAGAAAAGTAGCAGATGGAGTTCAATTGGATAAATGTGAACTGATGCATTTTGGAGGTCAAACCTGAAGGTGGAGTACACGGTTAATGGGTCCAAATCCATGGATCTCGCCAGGTTGCCATGCAGGTTAATAGGGTAGTTAAGAAGGCTTATGGTATGCTGGCCTTTAGCTGGGGTATTGAGTTCAAGAGCCGTAAGATCATGTTGCAGCTCTATAGAACTCTGGTTAGAACACGCTTGGAATATTGCGTGCAGTTCTCGTCACCTCTTTACAGGATGTGAAAGGTTTGGAGAGGATTCAGAGGAGATTTACCAGAACATTTCCTGGATTGGAGAACATGTCTTATGAGGCAAGGTTGGCAGAGCTAGGAATTTTCTCTTTGGAGAGAAGAAGAGTGAAAGCTGACCTGATAGAGGCCTACAAGATTATCAGAGCCACAGATAGGGTAGACAGCCTGCACCTTTTTTCCTGGAGTGCTAGTTGCAAATACCAGAGGACATCTGTACAAAGTGGGGGGAGCAAAGTTTAGGGGAAACATCAGGAGTAAGTAGTGGGTGCTTGGAATGCATTGCTGGAGGTGGTGATGGAGGCTGGTACATTGAAAAGACTCTTCGGCACATGGATGCATGAAAAAGAGATTGTTATGGGTATGAGGTAGATGGCTGAGTAGGTTTAAAAATATTGGTCAGCAAAACATCGTGGGCCAAAGTACCTATACTGTGCTGTAACATCAATACTAAAACTACGAGAGGCACAGCTGTTGGACACGGATATCATGAACTGAATTAGCAGGACTGGGGCAGACTCCAATGGCTCACTAAATTCCTCCCGGTCACTCACTGGTGAGGCTACAGCCTAACACAGCTGAGGATTTCAACAGAAAATCTGGCCATTGCGGCTGTGTGATTTTCCCCACCCAGCCTTGCCCTCCATCTTGCCGTACCGATTTGTTTCCATCTTCAGTTGGCCAAGTTGCACCATGAGAGGGCACGTAGTATGCTGGAAATCAAACGACACCGAGCGACTGAGTGTGCTCACACCCGAGGTTCCTGCCCCATCGTTCTGCAGCTCCAATATGTCCATCTCCTTCCCATCACCGACACTCCCGCTCCACTTGCCCAGGAAATCATCAGTGCCAGGTTCATCTTCTTCCTGATCGGACAAAGACGTGATCTGCAGCTTCACCTCTGAGGGAAGGAAATCAGAATCTCTGGTTGTTAATAAAAACTGCAGTTGCTGAAAATCAGAAATAGAATTGAAGATGTGGGAAAAATTCAGCAGATCCCACAGCATCTGGAATGGTTTCTCTTTCCACAGATGCTGCCTGACGTGGCTAGTTTTTCCAGCATTTTTCACTTTATGACTTTTCATCATGTTGGCTCAGTTTTTATCCTACAGCATGTCTATCCCACTTGGCAGATCCCACCATCTCATCATAAACCGCACGTTACATGAACCGATAAGTTTAAAATCCTGGTAAATGTCCTCATTAACTTATTTCCAATCACCCTTTCCCAGACATTCCCTTTGTCTCTGCACCTCTCTTCCTACTTGTTCCTCACTCTTTCTCAGTTCCGACAAAGAGTTGCAGAAGTGGAAAACCGCCAGTTTCTCCTTCCACAGATGCTGCATGACCTGCTGAGTTTTCCCCCCATTTTCTACAGTATCTTGTTATCCTGCCACTACCTTCACTCCCGTCAAAGTGTTCATTCAGATGAACAGACACTCCCAAATGACCTGTTAGCTCGAGACAATATGCATCGACACCACAGGAGTCATTTTACCCAGGATAAGTAGTTGACCCTCATGTTCAATTCAGGTGGATTTGATCTGCTCACCTACTTACCTAGCTAATTTTTCCTGAGTTACATTGTTAGAAATGAGCTGCTTGAAATGGAGATGCTGGTTGAAGGTACAATGAGCATTGGTCCTATCACATACCTGGGATTAGAACAGCAAAGGTTATCTGCATGGCCTTACGAATGATGTTGTCCAGGGCAAACATCCAGTGTGGTTTAATCTGGTGCAGTCGAAGAATTTTTCTCACCTGGAAAGAAGACCCTTCTTGGTTAATTGTTTGTGAGCTACTAAAGAAGCCCCTCACCCCCATTTTCCTCCTTCCTTGTCACAATTAGGTTCCACTGGCCTCTCTCCTACTTCTTCCCTCCATAAATCATGCAAAACTCTAATGCCCAAATACAGGCTGAGAACTTAAATCACAGAATGCTATTTATTTTAACATTTTGGGACTGAAAATGTCCTCCCATGGAGTGAAAAATGGTTAATGACATACAAGGGCATAAAATATAAGGTGTGGAGAAGGCCTTTTGGCTCTTCAAGCCAATACTATGAAAGGTCTGACCCAACGCTGGGTAAAAATAAACTAGTGATGGTAATGTAATGGACTCTGGGAAAAGTGTCATTGACCATAAAGGCTCTACTTGTCTCTGGACACCTCTTCTAATTCTGACACATCTACAGGTGTGTAGGGGTGAAGACCTGGCTAGAATGACTGCCTTCTGTCATTTAATTATCACTGACCACTTCAGAGGAGGATTCAGAGCCAACCACACTGTGTCATTGTTTCATACAGCTCAGGCTCAAGCCAGAGGACAATAGTAAACAAGAAGAGTAAGTTCAATAGTCCATTTATTGAATGGTCCTCATTACCGATATAGTTAAAATGCTCAGATAACACAGGAACTGTAGATGTTAGAATCTTCAGTGAACAAGAAGGTTCAGGCAATATCCACAGAGAAATGGTAAGTCAACATTTTGATTTGGGACCCTTTTTCAAGGTCAAAATGGGAAAGGGCCACAGCAAATATGAAAAGGGAGGGGAAGAAGCCAGTGAGGGAAAAAGTGGTGAGAGCATGCTAGACAAATAAAGATGGGATAGAGTGGGAGATAGGTAGGGGAAAAGACCACTTGGGTGGTGTGGGGTTGGGATTTGGAGAGTAAAATGAGAACAGGAGCAGGTAAAGGACAGTTGGAACATGGAACCGATGGGGATGGGGGTGGGGGTTACATAATATTGGAAAACCCAACATTCATGCTGTTGGGTTGGAGGCTACCCTGGAGAAATATAACATATTGATCCTCAAGTTCATGCTTGGCCTCGTCCTGGCAATGGATGAGGCCAAAGACAGGTATGCTTATAAGGGAATGTTGAAGGGAATTAAAATGGCTAGAGATTGACATGAATGTTTGGTTTTCCAGTTTTAGATAACTCCTACCCTGATATGGTTCCACTGTTTCCATCTCTTTTACCTGCTCCCCACCTTCCCCCTTTTCTCCCCCGGCCCCCACCGCATTGGTCTACTCACTTACCTGCTTCGTTGTCTCTCCCACCTTCATTTGTCCACTATCCCATTGCCTCCTGGCCTGTTCCTCAACCCCCTGCCCCTTTGGTATCCTTGCGATCTCCCCTTCCCTCTTTGATCTTGATAAAGGGCCCCAACACAAAGTGTTGACTGGCCATTTCTCTTGCTGGATACAGTCTGACTCGCTGAGTCCCTCCAGCTTCTTAATGTTCACCTTTAGAATCCGAACAATGATGGAATTATTCTAGTCACCCACATGGTCTGTACACCCCAGTCAAGAACATGGTAACTGCACAAAAGGTAAAGAATTTCATGTATGTTACATTCAAAAATGTAGTATCATGACAATAATGGAACCTTTACCTTTACACAAGGGACAAAACAGTAAGAAATCCAACACACAGCACTGCCCTCGATACATTGTCCTGAGCATAGCATCATCCACAGCCCTTATCCTGCAAACCACCACATCCAAACACATACTACACCCTCTCCCCAAATACAACACAGCTGCAGTTCCCAAAAACAAGATGTTTTACTGCCTCTTAGTACACGTGACAAGAGACTATTCAATCTAGTTACTTGAGCATTTATTCATTGAACTACAAGGAACTTTGCAAAATGATTGGGGCAGGAGCTGTAGGTCCATTGACTCAAGAGAGGAAATCCCAAACACGAGCTAAGAGCCATGGATGTATCATCAAGTTCCAACTTACAGCATCCTGGAAACTGAAAAGAACAATCTGGATCTCATTGAGTGCTCCCTTGTCCATCTGCAGCTCTGCCTTCAAGCTGGACAAGGCTCTTACAACCAACTTGCGGTCCGGAGAGCGAACGTAGTTCTTCAGACAGGTGACCAGATGGTGGACATGTTCACTCGTTAACTTGCAGTCCGAGTTCTGCTTTCAAAGGGAAACAAAGAATGAAATGCAGCGAATGGTGTGGGAACACCAGGGTACTACTGACTCAGAACATTATTTTTGCATTAACAGATTTATTTTTAATACACAAAGTGTGGAGTAACTCAGCAGGCCATGCAACATTTATAGGAAGTAAAAGGTAACCAATGTTTCAGGCCTGAGCCCATGGCTTTTCATTCCTGACGAAGGGCTCAGGTTCCCTTTTACTTCCTATGGATGCTTCATGACCTGCTGAGTTTCTCCAGCACTTTTGTGAGAAACTGAATGGACTCAGCAGGTCAGGAAGCATCCATGGAGGGAAATGGTCAATCAACGTTTAGGGTCGAGATTCTTCATCGTCTCAATAGTGGGTCATGACCATTTCTACCCACGGATACTGCCTGATCTGCTGAGTCCATCTAGCTTCTCCTTTGCTTGCTCTGTCAATGGGACTTCAGCTCAACTTACTGTCCACACACAACCTGGCAAGAAGATATAAACCATTCGAGATTGAACAAATGCAGAAGAGTGGCGGCTCCACTAACATCAACAGGATATGGTAGGATTTTCCCGCTGTTTGCGGTGGATCACAGGAAATCAAAATTGTTAAAAATTGAAACATTTACAGCACAGTAGAAGCCGATTCCAGTCATAGAAATCCATGCTGCCCATTTACACCCATTAATGTAAATTTTGGAGGGTGGGAGGAAACCGGAGCACCCACGCAGGTCACTGGGTCCACACCTCCAGTGAACCAGATTCAATTGGACCTCTCCTGCTGGCTGTGTGAAGTTTGCATGTTCTGCCTGGTACTGTGTGGCTTGCCTTGTGGTGTGCTGGTTTCCCTTGAGGTCCCAAAGCCTGATAGTTAGGTTGGTCACAGTAAATCACCCCTAGAGTGTGATTCAGTGGAAGGTGAGTCAAGGAGGATGATGGCTGTGTTTTCCAATGTTATGTAACCCCCACCCCCATCCCCATCAGTTCCATGTTCCAACTGTCCTTTACCTGCTCCTATTCTCATTTTACTCTCCAAATCCCAACCCCACACCACCCAAGTGGTCTTTTCCCCTACCTATCTCCCACTCTATCCCATCTTTATTTGTCTAGCATGCTCTCACCACTTTTTCCCTCACTGGCTTCTTCCCCTCCCTTTTCATATTTGAGAATGTGTTACAGCAAAAGGTGGGGGAGTGGCATTGATGGGATTCATCTGCAGGACTCAACAGGCTGAATGACCTCCTTCTACATCATAAGGAAGAATGATATAAAAGGTATTTTCCAAGTGGTAACTTTTTATTAGCTTTTTCAGAATGATGTTTCCCTTCTTCACCCAGATATACTCTGCCAACGGCTACGCCTAGAAGCACAATTTGAGTCAATGAAAACTGCTGAAGAAACTCAGTGGCTCCAGCACCATCTGGTGGGGAGGGGGGGTGGGGAAGGACTTGCTGTGGTGCTGGTTTCAGACTGCATCAGGACTGAGTGTGGAGAAGGAAGAAAGGCTGTATCAAGTGGAAAGGGGGGTAGTGGTGGAAGGGATGAGACATGGGCCAGTAGGTGATGTGGTTTGAGTTGAGGCAAGGAATGATGGGCAGATGGACCCAGATTATGGAGGGTGAGGGGTGGGGTGGATTGCATAGAGATAGCTGCTGAAGGTTGATGATCTGGGAACCAAAGGCTTGAAGTGCTGGAGTTTAATCGGTATAGAAGATGATTATGGGAAGGGCTTAAGGGAAAGATTGGGGAGGGGATACAGTGTGTAAAATGTGTGGGCTGTGTGTGGATGGATCAAGAAAGGGAATGAGCAGCAGAGAGAGAGGTACTGTAAAAGTGACCTGAGGTCTGAGGTGGAATATGAAGTGCTTTAGACTACATTGGGGCTCACGCTGACAGTGGATAATGCTGCAAGTGGACAAGCTAGAATGGGAATGGGAAGGGGAGTCAAGATGGCATGGAACTGGGAAGTCGGAATGCCACTGCAGACAGAGTGCAAGCGCTCTGTGAAATGGTCGCAAAGCGTGTGTTTGGTCTCGCCGATGTGAAGGAGGCACCATATGCAGCCGATAAGGCTGGAGGAAGTACATGGGAATCTTTACCTCACCTGGAAGGGCCATTTAGGGTGAGGGAGGAGGTGGGAACACACGTTGCACCTCCTGCAGTTGAAATATAAAGTACCAGAGGTCACGGAGAATTGGGTGGGAAGGTATGAGAGGACTAAGAGGTCACGGAGAGAGTGGCCCTCATGGAAGACCAAAAGGAGCAGCAAAGGGTAAATATGACTGGTGGTAGGGTCCCATTGTAGCTACTGGAGATGAACAAGGATGATGTGCTCAAATAGAGAGGCTGGTGGGGCGAAAGATGAGCATTAGGGAAACTCTCTCTCCGTTTTGTTCAGTGAAGGGAGTGCAGAAGAACAGTAAACAGGAAAAGTGAGAGAGGGCTCCATCAACTACAGTCAGGGTAAGCCACATAGTTGGAAACGTAGAACATTTCAGATATCCTGGAATGGAAGGCCTCACCTTGACAGCAGCTGTGGTGTAGACGGTGCAACTGGGAGGAAGACTTGGCATCCTCACTGGAGACAGGCCGTAAAGAGGTGTAGTCAAGATAGCTTGTGAGAGTTGGTAGAGGGTTTTAAATTGTCAGCATTTTTCAAAATGGAGGCAGAGAGATCCAGAAAATGGAGAGAAAGGTCAGAAATGGTCCAAGTGAATTTGAAAATGGGGTGAGTTAGCACTGAATTGATAACATTGACAAATTCCATGCAGGTGCAGGAGAGGCTACTAATGCAGTTATTTCAGTATTACGGAGGAGGGGTGCGGTAGCAGAGAAGGTTTGGAACAACAACTATTCCTCATAACCAAAGAGCTTTGGAGATGTGAAATGGGATCATCAATGGGTGGTAAGGATTCCTTGCTATTAAATAGACATAGATAAAAGGGAGATGAGACACGATGGGTCCAGAATCCTTTCAGGTACAGGCAGAGGGATATGAAGGTGAGGCCTCTACAGAAGACAATTTGTGTACCTGAGCCTGAGCTTCCAGAACATTCCTGATCACAGTTTCACAGTCCTCTGTCAGTATCTTGAAGAGCATGGCCCTGCACTCACTGTCCTTCTTCAACAGGAAGAGTGCAGCATTTTCTTCTGGTGAGGAAGGGATGTCATCCACCTGTTCCTCAAGCACACTGGGAGGGAGACAAGCACACTGATTAAATCAACCCTGTCTGCAAACTAATGGGAATAGATACTGAAGAGGTGATATTACCTCAGGAACTCATGCTGCGGGGAGCCAGATTTGTTCAGCAGTGCAGGGATCGAGCAGCTTCGTGACAATAAGTGTTGGACAGATCTGTAATCTAAAGCCTCGTCCCTGAGGTGTGCTGATGCGGGGACTGACAGGCTGTGATGAAATTCACCTGGAGAAAGAGGAGGGCATCATCAGTTCCTTTGAAGTAGTGACGGAGGTAGGTCACAGCCAGGCAAGGCACTTCATGACTTGACTGCATAGTTCTGGATGGAGGTGGACAATGAATAGGATGCTCAGTGCTGTGGTGAGTTAGGAGAGAGGACTTGCATCCTTTAGCACCTTTCATCTCACGTCATTCTGATAGGAGATGTGGGTGACCCAGTGGTGTGGATACATGGCACAGGCTGCCAGGAAGTGGTTGAGACAGGTACTATTGCAATGGTTTTGAAAATTTGGATGGATACATGGATAGGATGGGTTTAGAGAGCCAAATGTAGGCAGGTAGGACTAGTATGGTCAGCGTGGGCAATTTGGGCCAAAGGGCCTGTTTCCAAGCTCTATGACTTCATGAGAAACAGGCCATTTGCCCCACCATGATCATGCCGACCATCAATTACCCACCTCCACTATTCAACGTTCCTACGTACCCTCCCCCTCCTTCCCAATCCCCAGCTTAGTTCCGATTGGTTCTGCCTTCTACAAGCTGTTCAAACTCCTTTCTTCACTTCCCATTCAATGCTTTATTCATGATCCCCTTTTTATTCAGTCATACATGGTTCCATTCCATTCACCCTTTCTTTTTCAGTTTAATCCAAGTCTTCCCCAAGTCATTCACCTGTTTGCCATTCCCATTTCACCTGCTATTCCATCTGGACACTCACCAATCAGGTGGCATCGACTCTTCCAATTTCTATTAACCCCCTCCCCGGTCTCTCTCTTTCCCTATCCCTCTGCCTCCTTTTCTCCACATCCCCACCCCCTTCCCTCCCTCTCCTATCAGAGAGCTACACTTCTTAGCCCTCAGCTTCTTTCTTTTCTACCCTCCCACATAGACCTGCTTACCTGTGATCCTGATGCTGCCCCTTCCTCCCTCCTCTCCCCTACCCCTCCCCCATCTTTTCATTCAGGTGCTTGCCTATTTTTGCTTAAACCTGATAAAGAGCCCAGGCCTGAAACTTTGGTTATGCTTTACTTCCTGCGGATGCTGAGTGATCTGCTGAGCTTCTCCAGCACTTTTGTACATCGCACTCGACCTCAGATTCTGTATACGTTCTTGCTTAACTCCAATTATCATCCACCTCCTTTTCTTCCTGTACAATGTGCTTCATAGATGCTTTCTCCCACTTTATCTCAGCACCTTTCTTGGTCCCAAACCCCTGAACAGCTCATTTCGGTCATCCCCATACCTGGCTTCGGCGGTGGTTTTCTCTTCCGGCTCAGGAATGTGTCCTTGAGGAGCTCTGTGGCTGTGGCCCGTTTATCAGGATCAGGCTCGAAGCTGTGTAAAAGGAATGTCTTTGCCTCCAGAGACATCGACTCTGGGATCTCGGGGTGGATTTTAAACATTCCCACCTGCAAACAAGCAGGAAAACAAAATCGGGGAGAAAACTGCTCACCAACACTGTCAGATTGTCAAACATTATACAGTCAACTTACATTATTAAATTACTATATTTGACACAAACTCGTCACTGTACCAGTCCTATGACGGTTTTTATTTTCCTCTGCAATGGTAACTGTGAATAATGGAAAATTATTTCAACCAAGTTAATTTAGAGATATAGCATGGTAACAGGCCTTTCCAGCCCATGAGCCGAACCTCCCAAATACACCCATGCGACCCATGAACCCACGAATCCGGTATGTCTTTGGAACATGGGAGGAAACTGGAGCACCCAGAGGAAGCCCACACAGTCATGGGGAGAATGTACAGACAATGGCAGATTCGAACCAGGGTTGGTGGCGCTGTAATAGCGTTATGTTAACCGCTACACCAACCGTGTCTCCAAAACTATCTTTTGTATTTATTTGTAGGTATCTTTTTAATATCAGAATCAGAATTTATTGTCATGAACATGTCACAAAATTTAATTTAATGCATATTTTTTTTTCAATGAAGTACCTGTTTAGTTGCAGCAAGTGAGAATTTTGGTGCATGTGTACATATGCTGAATATTATTATCGAGCATGAATTTATTCTATCTTTTAACTTAGATTACTATTGGAATTTTCTATACAAGTACCTGTTTGGCTGCAATAAGTGAGAACTTCAGGCACATGTACAGTAATAAACTCAGTCTCATTAGGCACCACATACATCTTGTATGTACAAATCCCATCACTAAGTGAATTACATACATCCTCGCGAGCCACTCATGTCACATCATGACCTGGTACCAGAGAACAAGACCATCTTGATCAGCCATTTTCAAACTTTTTCTTTCCACTCTCAGACCACCTTAAGTATTTCCTATGTCATAGATGCTCTGTGATTAGTAAGGGATTGCCTAACCTAAGGTGGTCTGTGAGTGGAAAGAAAAAGTTTGAAAACCACTGTTTTAATCGTACCTCATTGACTCATTATGTGCATGGTTTCATAACTCCAAAGGAAATGGACCAATGACAATTTTTGTCAAGCAAAATACTTCAGTAACAATTGGGTCTAGAGCAGTGGTTCTCAACCTTCCCTTCCAACTCATATACCATCTTAAGCAATCCCTTACTAATTACACAGAGGAACAATGGCATAGGGATTACTGAAAGTGGTATGTGAGTGGAAAGAAAACATTTGAAAACCACTGATCTAGATACTCCAGGCAAGAACCAGCTTTACACCACTAATGGACCTGAATGTGGATTCAAGGCTCAAGTGACCATTGATCCTAACACTTTTCCTCATCATTCTCCGCCCATGCAGTTGATACCAACTTGAGTACCAATATATTGGTGGTGGGGGTTGGGGGGGGGGGGGGGGAGCTTTGTTTGAGAGGACATTTTTCGTGGGTGTCCAGATAGTAATTTGGGATATTCTGGTATGGTTAGAGAGATGATGGAGATAAATCGCATTACACCCTGGATATAATTCCTTCTCCTTCCTCCTATTGGAGAGAAGGCTGAAGAAAATGTGCACCAACAGCTTAAAGGTAGTTTCTCCCCCACAGCTATCAGGTCCCTGAATGAACCTCAAACAGTGCCATCATGCTAATTAATTTTTTTTCAATGTAATCCTAGACTGTAAATTATGGAAGTAAAACATGAAAATCTTCAGACAACGTGGTTGAAGTAAGGACACAAAGCTGGAGCATCTCAATAGGTCAGTGTCCTTTATATAGCAAAGATAAAGATACAGAACCAATGTTTTGAGCTTCATTGTATGACGGGCTCAAGCCCAAAATGTTGGTGACGTATCTTCATCTTTGCTACATAAAGGACACCGTTTGACCTGAGTTTCTCCAGCGTCGTGTTTTTACTGTGTATATTATGCTCTTTGCACAGCTGTATGAATGTTAGAGATAAGCTGTTAGTTTGTCTGCAGCGGAACCTTTCTATCTGTACCATGTATTTTGTAACAAATAAACAAACTTAAAAATTCACTAGAGATCCACGGCCTGAACTCCATCCACAGGAGTCACAGAAGTAATTGCCAAACAAACAGATCTCTCTACTCTCCTCGTCTCTACACACAAGTTCACTTTGTCGGTCAGGCTACCTTAAACATCGCAGCCTGGGGCTCTCCCAGTTCAAAGAAGGGTGGCTTCCCTGTGGCCATTTCGATGACCGTACAGGCCAGGGACCAGATGTCCGCAGGCTTCCCGTAACCTCTTGGTCCTTTGTCAATGATCTCAGGGGCCATGTACTGAAGGGTTCCTGTAGCGTGACGGATGCAGAAAAGCTGACACAGAGACCAACATAAACCCAACATCACCACACCCACTGCCACCAGTCCCAATATCACACCGTGTGCCACTAAATTCTGTCCCATAACAGCCGGCATGGAGTTATTCCCTTACCATCACCTCCAGTACCATCACAACTCATTCAGTTCAAAGGCCTGTGTCATCACACTGTGTTCCCGAACCCTGTGCATTCATACACCGTGCCCTGTGTTATTGCACCCCGTGTTCCTATGTCACTGAACCCTGTGTCATCACACATCGTATCCCATGTCATCAAAGCCCATGTACCCGTGTCATTGAACTCCGTGCCTTCACACCCGTGTCATCACACCTCATGGTATCGCACCCCATGTCCAATGGCTTACATGATGCTCAGTCCACGACCTATCGCTCAGTCACCTGTAAACGTTTCTGTGCGAGGATTGATTCCGGCAAGCCTCTTCGAGGTCCCAAAGTCTGAGATTTTCAGCAGTCCGCTGTAGGTGTTGATCAATACGTTGTCTCCCTTTGGACAGAGATTTCATTTGAATAAAACTCAATGCAGAACCACAGCATTAAGCCAAACAGAAAAGTCTGCAGATGATGGGGTCAAGTGCAATGCATAAATGTGTCGGTAAACTCAGCAGTCACACAGCACCCACAGGATATAACGGGTAACCAACATTTTGGGTTTGAGCCCTTTGTTCTCAAAAGAAGCTCTCAGTGATTCTCCATTCAGCTGCTCCACTGCAAAGTCTTTGAGGGATGAGCAGTGGATTGGTGCAGGGCACCAGATATGGGGATAACATTCCCCTTGAGAAGGAGAAGCCTGAGAGTCAACCCTACAGGACAGCGAGGGGCTCAGCAGCTGGGGGACTTGCATGGGCTGCGGGAGACTGGCTCGTGGAACCAGGTATTGTAGCTGGGATTTGAGAGGGTGCTGAGGACAAGAAGGGCTCCCAAAGGCTCTCAGGCGCTGAAGGTTTCCTGATCATATCAGAGGCTTGGATCTGGAGCTCGAGTTGCCGATGAATCAAACAGGAATTAAGTGGTTGCAGGGGCACTGGAGGTGAATCCACAGGCAGTCAGTGATTCTAAAGGGACTCTTTGCTTCTCTTCCTCCTACTGTCGGCGCTACTGGGCAATTCACATAGCAACACTGCTTGCTTTATGGCAGACAAAAGTTCAAGTACATCACATCAAGTATGTCACATTTTCTATGAATCTGCGTGACCAGCTGAGTTTCCCCAGCATGTTTATATATTTCATGCACCATAGAACTACTGCGTGAAAACATCAGTGAAGACAACACACATAACACCAGAAGTGATGGGCAAGCAAACATTCATCAGCTGCCGGTGAATCTCTTCTTCCTCCTCATTGTAAATCTCATCAGCCTGACAGGTTGTGGAAGTCAAATGGTTACAGGAAAAAGTAGTTCTAAGGTGCTTGGCGGCACCAACAACGTTTGCCTGCACCAGCGAATATCACGGTGAAAGCCAGGAATACTCTAGACTGCAGCACATATGGTGGGAGGATCATTTGGTGATCTAGGAGATATAGCAGGCCATGACCTGTGTTATTCTTCTCTGGGAGCTTGTTTCCTTCCACTCTCCAAAACGTATGGGGTTAGTAGGTTAATTGGGTGTCATTGAGTGCAGGACCAGAAGGGCCCTTCACTGAGCTGTATTGTTTGAATTTAAGATGTGGATCCATGTACACCAGGCGAATTGTTCTTCCCGGAAATCAAGAGATATGGGATATTAATCAATGGTGGGATTGGGAAAATGAATTTGGAACTCAGTAAATGGGAGAGAAAATTCTTCTCGTCTTGCTTGTGAGGAGAATGAGACAGAACTGAAACAGGAAGTGGGCTGAAGCACGTCAGGAGTCAACCCAACCCTCTGCAGATTCCTTTGGTTCATTAGCACCAACATGGCGATTCTAACGTCATTCAGCATCCTCCAATCTCTCAGTTTGTTGGCCTGCATTGATGAGGATGTCACTGACACCGCTGTGCTGGGGTGGTTCAGGGGAGTCAGCCACGTGTTTGTGTGATCCTAGGGCACATGACTCTCAGTTACGTCATTGCCGATGGTTTAATTTCTGGACCAGTAACACACAGGCCAATGCTAGTGATTTACGGATGAGTTCAAATTCCACTGCTGCATCTGTGGAATTTAAATTCAGGCAGCAAAGAAAAGTAATCATAACAGAAAAATTGGGATTGTCACAATGTCCTTCTGAGGAGATCGAGCATGAACAGGTCATGAAAAGTATAATGTAGTTAACAATATGATTGCCCTCCCCAGTTGGGACTCTGAGTACTGGTGAACACAATGTGCTTGAGTTAGACAAGAATAGGAGTTGGGATGTAATGGTGAAGTTGTTCAAGATAGTGGTGAGGTTAAATTTGGAGTCTAGGGCAGTTTTGGCCATCTAATAAGAGGAAGGATATCAATAAGATTGAAAGTGCACAGAGGAGATCTACAAGGATGTTTGCAGGACTTGAACAACTGGTTTATAGGGAATGGTTAAACAGGTTAGGACTTTATTTCCTGGACCGAAGAAGAATGAAGGGAGATTTGATAAAAGTACACAAAATTATAATGGGTAAAGATAGTTTAAATGCAAACAGGGGTTTTCCACTGATTAGGGGTGATGTAAACTGGAGGACATGGGTTAAGGTTGAAAGGGGAACAGTTTAAGAAGTACATTAAGAGGAACTTCTTCACTTAGAGAGTGGTGGGAGTGTGGAATGAGCTGCCAGCTAAATTTGTAAATGCAGGCTCAATTTTGACATTTAAGAAAAATTTGGACAGGTTCATGGATGGAAGGGGTATGGAGGGATATGGTCTGGGTGCAAGTCAGTAGCATTTGACAGAATAAAAGTTTGGCACAGAATAGAAGGGCCAAAGAATCTGTTTCTGTGTTGTAGGGTCCAATAGTTCTAAGAAGAATTGCCAAAATTTCGAGCTAAAACTCTTCATCGGGAATGAGGAAAGTTCATACGGAAAGGAGAGTAAAGAGGATGGGGATTGGTGAGCCAGGCAGTGGTGGAACATGATAGACAGAGGCAGAGGAGTAGCAGATGTCTAAATTAGAGAGAGGCAAAAAAACCAAAGGGTTCAGGTGGAGGAAGATGAATGATACAGAGCAGAGGGGATGGGTAGAAAACCAAAGCTGCCAGTGTTGGAATCTGATGAGAAAGTGAGGATGGAGGAACAAGGCGAGAGCAGTTGGGATCACAGGGAGAAGGAGAGACCAGAAAAATCCAGTGGAGAGATAGGGGTTGAAGGAGGGTGAGATGGAACCAAAGAGGAGGGGTGATAACAAGAGTTATAGGGTTGATTGGGAGTGGTGGGGAAGGGTATGGAAGAAAGAGGGGGGGGGCTCATTTTACAGAAGAAAGAGGTTCTAGATTCACCAACATGGTTGGCTTTTAAAAGGCCCAGCAAGCAACGGAGTCCGATGTCAATTGGGAATGGGTAACAAACCCTGACTTTGTACAACACCCAGATCTGAAAAATGTTTCATGAAAAAAAAGATTCTTCCATTCACAGGAAGGTGAATTTTGCTGAAAATGGTATTTGTCCCATGGGATGTAACCTTGCCTTTATCTATTACAGCAGAGAAAATCCCTTAAAAGGCTTGTGACTTTGTTATTTTGGCAGCTAATAGCCTGGATGTTATAGTCAAACATCCAAAGTTTTTACAAAACAAATGTGAAGTGTGCTGTGAGTGCCATAATGTTTCTGACTCTCATGTGTGAATGAGGAAGTTCCAGTTGTCCTGACATTGCTCCCCAAGGTTTGCCTGACTGCACTGTGACACTGGAGTCCTCTTACAGTCTAGTAGAAAAGTGCAAGGTTGCAGTAATTTTCCCACCATTACATTGGAAAATTCTCCCCAACACTCTGTGATCTGTGGATTTGGAATGGACAGCATCTCCACTCATCTGAAGGGATAGGAATGGCTGCCAAAGAGCTTACTTGCTTTTTAAAAAAAAACATCTGTTTTTTGTTTTTACAATCCTTTATGTGATTTTCTGTTCTGTTAAAATTGTTAATCATTTAAAAAACTGTAATACGGTCATTTTCTTTCTTCTTAATCCTGGTCAGCATTTTTGTTGGCCAGGTTTTCTCTGCTCCTCTCTCTGAGCTGGTCTGAATACCCTGGTGTGATCCAGCACTTTGCAGCAACCTCCCATTAGGGAGATGACAGTGTCAAAGTTCTGAGAATTGGTCAATGTCAGTGTACAAGATCATCACATTGGTCAAGGGTGTCTCACACCTGACTGCAAGCTCTGGGACAATAACTTTATTATCTGCTCTTCTATCAATAACTCATGGAACTTTTGCCATTCCCAGCCAGTACCTCTGAGCTCATTTGGTCTCCAGTTGGCACCCCACTATTTAAGAAGGGAGTGAGGCAGCAGAAAGGAAATTATCGACAGGTTAGCCTGATGTCAGTGGTTGGGAAGATGTTGGAGTTGATCGACAAGCATTATACTACTGATTGCCAGTAGTTAGTGGTGTTCCACAGAGGTTGATTTTGGGGCCACTTCTTTTTATGTTTGTTAATGATTTAGATTATGGAATGAATGGCTTTGTGGCAAAGTTTTCAGATGATACAAAGGTAGTTGGAGGAGCAGATAGTGTTAAGAAAACTAGAAGGCTGTAGAAGGACTTAGACAGATTTGGAGAAGTGGCAAATGAAATACAATGTTGGAAAGTGAACCGTCATGCATTTTGGTTGAAAAATAAAATGGGAGTCCTCAGGCAGGATAACCTGAAGGTAATCTTGCATTTTTAGTCAGTGGTGAAAAAGTCAAATGCAATGCTGGCATTCATTTCAAGAGGAATAGAGCAGAGATCTGATGTTGAAGTTTTATAAGGCATTGGTGAGACCTCAGGAGCAATTATTGTGAGCAATTTTGGGCTCTTCATTTAAGAAAGGATGTGCTGACATTGGTGAGGGTTTAGGGAAGGTTCACAAGGACAATTCCAGGAATGAAAGGGTTATCATATGAGGAGGGCCTGATGGCTGTTGGCCTGCACTGCTTGGAATTTAGAAAAATGAGGGGGACCTCATTGAAACATTTCAAATGTTGAAAGGCATGGACAGAGTAGACATGAAAAGGTTGCTCCCCATGGTGGGAGAGTCCAGGTCAAGAGGGCATAACTTCAGGATTAAAGGGTGTCACTAAGGACAGAGATGCAGAGAAATTTCTTTAGCCAGAGAGTGGTGAATCTATGCAATTTGTTGCCACGCCTAGTTGCGGAGGCCAATTCATTGGGTGTATTTAAGGGAAAGATTGATAGGTTCTTGATTAGCCAGGGCAACAAAGGTTCTGGGGAGAAGGCCAGGCAGTGGGGCTGAGTGGGAAAATGGATCAGCAATTAAATTGTTCCCAATTTCTGCTCCTATGTCTTATATTATAATCATACTTGTAGGAAGATCCTTTCTCCTTTAGTGACACCAACATCACCTTCAGTCAGCAGTATGCTGAGGTGAGGATGAAGTCACTTAGTTTGCATATTAAGGACGACCTATCCTGGACCCACATCACCTCATCACTAGTTAGGAAGGCACAGCAGCGCCTACAGTTTCTAAGGAGGTTGAGGAGAGCAAGGCTACTGGCCCCCATCTTGGCACCATTTTACAGGAGCACATTTGACAGTGTCTTGTCTGGCTGCATTGTTGCATGGTATAGTAGCTGCAAAGCATCGGACCAGAAGTCAATACAGAGGATCACTAAAAGAGTCTCCCTTTATTCTATTGATGATATTCACTGGGAGCGTTGTTGAAGTATTGCTCAAAGAATTATCGAAGATTCAGACCATTCAGCACACAGTATCTCTGACCCACTAGCATCAGAAAGGGGGAAGTACAGGAGCATCAAAATTATGACTGTCAGGCTGGGAAAGAGCTTCTTCTTCCAAGCCATGAAATTAATGAACGGTATTCTGTAACCTTGCATTTCTTATAAATGAAATGAGCACATTATTTTAAAATATTTATACATATTTATTTTCTAAATTTTTGTGATACATGATTATTATATCCTGTGTATTAATTGCATATATGTGGTCCGAAGAAACACTATCTTGTCTGATTACACATGTACAGTCAACTGATAATTATCTTGAATTTGAGTGATGGCTCCTTTAAGGACTCTGCCCCATTCCCCCACATTCCAATTGCCTCCATTACCTTAATGTCTCTGTGCACAATCTGATTCTCATGCAGATATTTCAGTCCTTCCAGAATCTGCCTCGTGTAGAAAACGATGGTGGCCTCGTTGTCTTTAAGTGGGCCCCACTTGGAGTGCAGCAGAGCAGAGAGGCTCCCTGTGGACAAAGTGTCATGGGCTCCATCAGTGTCTCATCACATACCCAAAGAGAAAGACGACAGAATGTGGGTGACAGAGAGTCTGCACAATGCGATTAAAAGGTGAAACATAAGGACACAGATCTGGCACGAAGTTCTGGAAGATCACAGGTTATGGGCAAACTCAGGTGGGAAATTACACATCCAAGGAAACTTGGTTCAACAAAAGAGCACACACACACACACACAACCATCATATACGCTGGAACGAACGAACACACACACACACCCCTTACTTACAGGCACAGAGGATTCCAAAACCCAGCAGCAACAGAAATTCACCAAGACAAATGGTTACTTAAACAAAAGTTCCTTTTAATTGTCTTTAAACATGAAAACAGAGTCAATCTTTAACGTATTACTATTAACTTAACTCCCTTCTAATTCTAAGTGCACGTGTATGCAATGTGTATATGCTCAGGAAAGTTCTTTGATCCACAGTCCAATCTCACTTTCATGGGTTTTCCAAATGATAATCTCTTCTTTCAGGTCACCAGAGTTCCTCTTGTTTCCCTTATTTCAGGAGAAACACTCTAGCCAGTCCTTACAAGGACTACAAGGGTTTTGAACAGACTGAACTCAGAGCTCACAACCAGTCTTCAAAATGGGATTTTCAACAAGCCTGCCAGCTTGTGATGTTGCAGCCTTAAATGCTACTGCAGAACTCAGTGCGCTCTTTTTCTCTCTCTCTAAAAGAGAAATCCTGTTTGAACTTTTCTCTCTCTCTCTGCTTGCAAAACTACATGACCCCTCTTAGAACAGCAAACTGCAACCAGACAGATTGATGGCACTGGAGTCAGTTTCCTGAGCCTCGCCATATGTTGCTTTAAAGACAATAGTCCACAGCACCAGTCCAATTAACACCTAGTTATGAAGTCTCCATTGACAATTTTCAAAGTTTCTGCAAAGTCACCACGGACATGAAGTCTCTGCTTATGCGTAGCTCTTGCATTTCAAATGAGATGTCTTTTTGTGAAATGTTAATGTCTGTTTGCGAAGTGTCCTACACTAAACCCCCACAATCTATCTCTTTTAAAATATTTTTCTATATAATATAAAATATAATATACCCCAAAACTCAACTACATATTCACAAGAAATGTCATGCTGGAAGTAAGGGGTACACGTGCACATGATCTTCTGAAAAGAGCCACAATCCTGTTCTAAGAACTCGATTACCAGCTCTCTGTTTCAATGTGCAACCGTGTCTGCCTGTCCCGCATCGGACTTGTCAGCCACAAACGAGCCTGCAGCTGACGTGGACTTTTACCCCCTCCATAAATCTTCGTCCGCGAAGCCAAGCCAAAGAAAAAAAGATATATATATATATATATATCCCAAATGTGACTGATTGGAGGGTTGTGGGAGCAGGGAAATCAGCGGATCGGAGTGAGAAGACATTCCCCACCTGGAAGGAGAAACTGATGAGCAGTCAGAGAAGGACCCTTCAGCTGCGGACCACATCAGCCAGAGCTGTGCCTGAGGACTCAAGGTTCACAGACGCCTGTTGGTGTCTCAGATTACTGAATGCAGCACCAACAGGTAAAGGAGACTGCTGTGGCAGGCTCTGGCTTGGGTTCAGCCAAGCACTTGGAACCTGGCATTCATTTCCAGAAGAATAGAATTCAAAAACAGGGATGTGCTGTTAAGGAGCATTGTGGGCAAATTTGGGCTCCTCACTTAAGAAAGGATGTGTTGATGTAGGAGAGGGTTCAGAGGAGGTTCACAAGGATAATTCTGGAAATGAAAGGGTTATCATATGGAAAGAGTTATATCCTGATGTTGCAGACTCCAGCTCGGGGTTCAGCAGCCAAAGGCCTCACACCAGGCCACAGACGACTGTCATTTGGGGACCAGGAATCGGACCAGGATTCATGAAGGTGCAATGGCAAGCAGGACTTCGGGCAATGATTCAGAGGTTTGGAACCAGTGGTCAGGGAGATGTGACCTGGATGCAAACTCGGCTTTACTGCAGAACAACTGGCTATGTAACTATGAAAGTCACGGGGGCACCGAAGGCAGCAAGATTCATGGCATCTTGATGCTTCTAAAGGGACATTCTCCTTTACTTTTCTTTCTTGGTTTTTTAATGGTTCTGATTCAGTTGGAAAATCTTTGCCTTTGCAGAGCAAATAAAGGAAAGAATTTCATGTACGACAATAAATGAAATCTTGAGTTACACAGGAAAGTCTGTCGACGCTGTGATTGTAATCAATACACAAAAGCAATGGAGAAATTTAGCAGGTCACACAGGATAGTGACCACAGCATAGGCTGTGGGTGACTTGCAGTCGAGGACTCGTGTGGGCTGTTAGAGACTGACTTATGGGAACCAGGTATCAGAGCTGGAATTCAAGAGGGTGTTGAGGGCAAGAAGGGCTCCCAAAGTGCCTTGGGCACTGAAGGCTTCCTGATCATGCAGGAGATTTGGATCTGGAGCTCGGGTTACTGATGTGGTAGCAATTAGTGAGACATGGTTGCAGGAGGGATGTGATTGGCAGCTGAATATCCCTGGGTTTCGTTGTTTTAGGTGTGATAGAGTCGGAGGGGCAAGAGGAGGTGGGGTTGCATTGCTTGTCAGGGAAAATATTACAGCGGTGCCTAGGAAGGATAGATTAGAGGGCACATCCACGGAGGCTATTTGGGTGGAACTGAGGAGTAGGAAAGGAGAGGTTACACTTGTTGGGGTGTATTATAGACCACCCGGAGGGAACCGAGACCTAGAGGAGCAAATCTGTAGGGAGATAGTAGATATTTGTGATAAGCACAGGGTTGTAATTATGGGAGATTTTAATTTTCCACATATAGATTGGGAAACACATTCTGTGAAAGGACTGGATGGGTTAGAGTTTGTGAAATGTGGGCAAGATAGTTTTTTACAACAATATGTAGAGGTGCCGACCAGAGAAGGAGCAGTGTTAGATCTACTATTGGCAAATGGGATGGGTCAAGTGACGGAGGTTAGTGTTGGCGAGCACTTCGGGTCCAGTGATCATAATGCCATCAGCTTCAATGTCATTATGGAAAGAGAGAAGTCAGGGCCAAGGGTTGAGGTTTTTGATTGGGGAAAAGCTAGATTTGAGGAGATGCGAAAGGACTTGCAGGGTGTGCATTGGGACAATTTGTTTTATGGGCAGGATGTAGTAGAGAGATGGAAGTCTTTTAAAGATCAGATTTTGAGAGTGCAAAAGCTTTATGTTCCTGTTAGGTTAAAAGGAGGGGCAAAAGGTTGGAGAGAGCCGTGGTTTTCAAGGAATATTGGAAACTTGGTTTGAAGAAAAAGGGAGGCATACATTAGATATAAGAAGCATGGAGTTAAGGAGATGTTTGAAAGATACATTGAATGTAAGAGGAATCTTAAGAGAGGAATTAGGAAAGCTAAAAGAAGGTACGAGGAAACTATGGCAAGCAGGGTGAAAACTAATCCAAAAGAGTTCTACAAATATGTTAATGGTAAAAGGAAAGCTAGAGACAAAATTGGTCCCTTAGAGAATCAGAGCAGAAAACTGTGTGTGGAGCCTAGAGAAATGGGGGAGATATTGAACAGTTTCTTTTCTTCGGTATTCACTAAGGAGAAGGATAGTGAGAGATGTGAGATAAAAAAAAGCAAATTGGGTAAATATGTGGAATATAGAGATTACAAAAGATGTAGTTTTAGGGCTTTTGAAGAATATAAAGGTGGATAAGTCTCCGGGACCAGACGGGATCTTCCCCAGGACATTGAGAGAAGTGAAGGAGGAAATAGCAGAGGCTCTGGTGGTAATTTTCCAAATGTCATTAGATATGGGGATAGTGCCGGAGGATTGGCGCATTGCGCATGTGGTTCCGTTATTTAAAAAGGGTTCAAGGAGGAAGCCTGGCAACTATCGGCCTGTAAGTTTGACGTCTGTGGTAGGTAAATTAATGGAGAAAATTCTTAGAGATAGTACTTATAAACATCTGGATAGACAGGGTCTGATCAGGAGCATTCAACATGGATTTGTGGGAGGAAGGTCATGTTTGACCAATCTGATTGAATTTTTTGAAGAGGTGACTAGGAATGTGGATGAGGGTAGCGCAGTGGATGTTGTCTATATGGACTTCAGTAAGGCCTTCGATAAGGTACCACATGGAAGGTTAGTTAAGAAGGTGCAGTCTTTAGGTATAAATTTTGAGATAGTCAAATGGATTGAACATTGGCTGAAAGGGAGAGGCCAGAGAGTGATAGTGGATAATTGTCTGTCAGGTTGGAGGCCGGTGACCAGTGGTGTGCCTCAAGGATCTGTATTGGGCCCATTGTTGTTCGTTATATACATTAATGATGTATATATGGGGTGGTAAATTGGATTAGTAAATATGCAGACGATACTAAGATAGGTGGAATAGTGGATAATGAAGAAGGTTTTCAAGGATTGCAGAGGGATTTGGGCTGCTTAGAAAAGTGGGCTGAAAAATGGCAGATGGAATTTAATGCTGATAAGTGTGAGGTGCTTCATTTTGGTAAGAAGAATCAGAACAGGACATACGTGGTAAATGGGAGAGCAATGATGAATACAGAAGAGCAGAAAGATTTAGGAGTAACGGTACATCGTTCCCTGAAGGTAGAAACTCACATGAATAGGGTGGTGAAGAAGGCTTTTAGTATGCTGGCCTTTATCAATCATTGCATGGAATATAGGAGTTGGGAGGTGATGTTGAGATTGTATTAGACGTTGGTGCGGCCTCATTTGGAGTTCTGTGTGCAGTTCTGGTCGCCTAATTATAGGAAGGATATAAACAGAGTGGAGAGAGTGCAGAGAAGGTTTACCAGAATGTTACCTGGGTTTAAGCATCTAGAGTATAGGGAGAGATTGGACAGATTAGGTCTTTATTCTTTGGAGCGTAGAAGGTTGAGAGGGGATTTGATAGAAGTATTCAAGATTATGAAAGGGATAGACAGAGTGGATGTGGATAGACTATTTCCGTTAAGAGGAGGAAAGATTAAAACAAGAGGACATGAGTTAAGAATTAAGGGGCAGAGGTTTAGAGGTAACATGAGGGGGAACTTCTTTACTCAGAGAGTGGTAGCCGTGTGGAATGAGCTTCCGGGAGAAATAGTGGTGGCAGAGTCAATTGTATTATTTAAGAAAAGGTTGGACAGGTATATGGATGAGAAGAAGATGGAGGGTTATGGGCATTGTGCAGAGAGGTGGGACTAGAGAGGGGTGTTTGGTTCGGTGCGGACTAGAAGGGCCTAATGGCCTGTTTCCGTGCTGTAATTGTTATGTTATGTTATATATGTTATTATGTTATGGTTTGAAATGGAGTCTGTGGAGCTGCAGACACTGTGGGAGTACTGGAGATGAATCAATGGACGACTTTAAAAGGACTCTCTTTCACTTCTCTTTCTCTCATACTCTAAGGATCACTGGATGGTACTAATGGCCACTCTTTGTCGGCCTTCTGGAAGGCAGAAGACAATTTTATGTAATATTACGTGTTTTGCACTATTACATGACAATAAAAGAATCTTGACTTTCTCAAGCACTTTTGTGCTTTGCAAGTATCTTTTTTGGGGGAGCAAAAAGTGGTTGAATGGCTAACCCAGCATTTGGGAGTCAAAACAGAGTAATTGTCCAATCATGGAAATAAATGTCTTTCCACAGACTCTGCTATAAGGCTCAGAATCTTCTGTGGTGGAATTTGAAGAAGCAGAGATACATAATAACCTGCAACGTGATGCTTTCACGTGGTGCATGCTAAATTATTCACACATTGTATCCCAAAGAGCTTCTTTCTGAAAGCAGAACTCACCTCCTGGGACCTCCTCCATGAAAATTTTGATGAAGCCGTCTTGACTGACCGATCCCAGGTACTGGACAATATTCCGGTGCTTCAAGCGCTTGTGAAGAGCAATTTCTTCATGAAGAGGTTGTGAGTATCTGAGAAGGCAGTAGGAGAGAGTCAAGACTTAAAAGGAGGACAAGAATGGACCCAGGAGTGTACGGTGACAATGCAAGAGGCAGAATCTATTACTTCATAATGTGGTAAATTGGATCAGCAAATCCTCTAAGATTGGGGGTGTCATAGGCAGTGAAAAAGGCCTTCAAAGCTTGTAGCGGGATCTGAACCAGCTGGAAAAATGGGCTGCAAAATGACAGATTGTATTTAATATGGACACATGTAAGGTTTTGCACGTTGGGAGGACAAACCAGGGTAGGACTTGCACAGTAAATGGTGGAAATTGGCCGAGCAGCACTTTGGATACAGTGACCAAAATTCTGTAAGTTTCTAAGTAGTTATGGAATGGGAATAAGGTTTGTCCTTAAGTTAAGGTCTTAAATTGGGGAAAGGCTTAAGAGAGGACCTGGTGAAAGTAAATTACGGGCAGATGCTGATGAGTAAAATAATCCATGTCCTTTAACAGAGAGTTAACAGGAACAGCACTGAAGCCGAATTGAATTGCTTATTGCCAGGTGTACCAAGATACAGTGAAAAGCAAATAATTAAACAAAGTGCAGGGTGTAGTATTACCTCAAGTCAGAGTGCAGGGTATCGTGTAGCTCAGACAGAGTGCAGGATATACAGAAAAGCACAGTTAAGGCATCAGGTTTTTACAATAGGTGGTCCATTCAAAAGTCAAATAATAGCTGGAACTGTCCTTGAATCTGGAGGCTTGTGTTTTGAAGCTTGTGTTTCTTTCACCTGATGGGAGGGGGAGAAGAGAGTGTGGAAAGGGATGGGCGTTTTAACAATTTGGCAACTTTTTGTGTCGGCAAATGAAGACCTTAACTTTAAGACCCCTTTCCATAGTTGAAGTCAATAGAGAGGAGGTTGGTTTAAGCAATGGCCTGAGGTGTGTTCACAACTCTCTGTAGTTTCTTGTGGTCTTGACAAGAGCAGTTCATCAGGATTCATCAGGACAGGATAGTTGCAATAGTATATCTATAAAATTGGGTACGAGGCGTTGAGGACATGTTGAATTTCCTTAAGCTTCTGAGTCATTGGTGAGCTTTCTTGGCCGTGGAGTCAACATGCTTAGAATAGGACAGGGTGTCAGTAGTAGTCACTCCTCCACAATCTCCACCTTAGCATATTTGAGGTAGACAGGGACATGTGTCACCCACCTCCCTTATCCTGAAGTCAATAATCAGCTCCTTCTCTTTCCTGACAATGATGTCCTGACTAGAGAAGATTGATGTATTTTTGGAAGTCAAATAGGGGTAGAACACATGCAATAATTGGGACTGGGGAATACTGATGAACAGAGAGACCAATGGGTCCAAGTCCATCATCTCCTGAAAGTAGTGAAAAAGACGTGCCCGCATGGTTGCTTTTATAGGTCAGGGCAAAAATATCAGGAATTGGAACACTATGTTGCAACTTTACAAGACCTGGGTAAGGCCGCCATTGGAGCATTATGAGCAGTTCTGGTCACCATGCTGTAGGAAGGATGTGGTTGCACTGGAAAAAGTCTAGAGGAGATTCATCAGGATACTGTCTGGATTGGAGGACTTTTATAAAGAGGGAATTAGATATAGTGGCCTTGTTTTCCCTGAAGTGAAGGAGGTTGAGGGTTGATGGTGGAAGTTATGACAGGCATGGATGGGGTAGATAATCAAACTTCCTTTCCCATGGTAGGGGTATCAAAAACAAGAAGGCATAAGTTTAAAGATGAAACAAGAAATTTAAAGGGTTTTTTGAGGGTTATGTTTTTCCTTTTATGAAGAGTAGTTAATTCCTGGACTGAGCTCTCAAAGGAGGTAGGAGAAAAAGATACACCTACTACATTCAAGAGGTATTTAGACAGCCACTTAAATTAGCACAGCAGAGTAAGATACAGAAGACGTGGATGTAGTGGCCTGGTTTGTGTGCCGTATGACTCCATGAACTTTCGTTCTTCTTCTGTTATTTGTATGGCCCCAGCCTGCTACATCTCTCCTCAAAGGATAATTTGCCACCCCAGGAACCATCTACCCAGCACCTTCTATGTTGCTCACAAATAAAGGTCATCCACAATTCAATGTCCCCTCAAACTACGGCCCCTTCACCAACATTCCTTCCTTCTCCAAAGTTCCATCTGTTATGTCATTAATCCAAGCCACATGTTAGAAGTTCTCCATTGAAATGTCCATCCCACCTCAACACTTCATCTCCTTATCTCCAGGAATTCTTCCAGTTGCCCAGACATTGAGATCTTGGGCTTCCTCTAATCTACCCTATTTTTTTTAAATGTGGAGATACAGCATGGTAACAGGCCCTTCTGGCCCATGAGCCTGTGCCGCCCAAATACATCGTTATTAATCTTCTAAGTCTTTGGGACATGAGAGGAAACCATTGGAAATCCATATGGACATGGGGAGAACCTACAAACTCCTTACATACAGTGGTGGATTTGGACCCAGGCCCGCTGGTGCTGAAATAGCAGTGCACTAACCATTACACTAACCTCAGTTTTGCCATCCCTACACTAAATCTCTGTTCATCTTTCTAATACTTAATTCAACCTACTTCCCACTGAGCCTCTGCCCATCCACCTCTCACCTGCCACCCATTCTTTCCTTATAGAGTCGGAATTTGTTTCCAAAGAATGCTGCAAACATTGTGGAGTGGGTAATGACATTAAAGGTGCTATCCAAATGCAACTTGTTCTTGGATTGAAGTGCCTGGCTGCCCCAGTGCCAAGGCAATGGTGTTGGCAATCACCTGTTGTCCCTTTCTGGAATCTCTTTGATTGCAATGCGGACTTGGTTGCTGAGGTCGCGGCCTGCATACACCACACCGTACGTGCCCTTCCCGAGGATCAGACGTTCTCCGTTCTCCATGTATTCATAGCTGAACTGTGCAGGAAGCAGAAAAGGCTCATTTACATGCAGTCTTTCACAACCACTGTGCAGCCAACGAAGTACCTCTGTGGGATAACAGCCGTCATTCCTGACATAGCAAAATCCCAGAGCAGCAAAGTGGGATAAAGTCTTCCTGCAGCCAAAACTATATACCTCAACTTCAGTCCAATCAAAGTTTCATGTCCTCTGCAGACAGGATTGCTTTTAATTTTAGAGCCAAGTAGATCTGCAATATCTGATAATGTTTTCAGTGACTCCACTTATGAGATAAACATTAGTGTCATTAGAGAGAATTCACCTTCTCTCTTTCAAAGCAGTGGCATGGGATTTGTTTTGACCAGTAGAGTGGGTCTCAATTTAATACCTCGTCTGAAAGACAACACTTCTGTCACTCAAGCTTTCAGTTCTGCGTTGGAGAATTAGCTGAGTTTACACACTCTCATCTCTGAAGTCAACCTGGTGAACCTCCACAATCAGTTTATCCTTTCTGAAGTCAGGTGACCTGAACTGTAGATGCTTGTCTCTGAAATGGAACTTAAACACATAGCCACAAATGAAAGAACTAAACCTTTTCCAACACCACTGAAGCAGGTTCATTATTTGTCCACTTCCATCAGCTGTGTTCAAAGTTATGGTGTTCTACTGGGATTTCATTGCCACCCTCCACTTCTATCACACATCCCCTTCTCTTCACCTTCTGAGCAGACCTGCCCACCATGAGCCATACAATTCCTTATAGGAGCTTCCGAGATCGATTCCCAGGTGTCAGTGACTGCTGACAAGATATCACCTCTCTGCCTCTCTCCCCTCAATTAATGTGCCCGAAAACCCAACTCCTTAGCTCAGCTTCCAGCGGCTTGTTATCATGTTTTCCTGTGGACTATCTACTAAAATTGTTATCCACCCCTAAATTACCATTGTTTTTGCTCCATTCTCATGGTGGAACTCTGAACTGTACAAATGATTTCTAACTTAAAAGTCTTAAAATATTGACAGCACAAATCCCTGATCATTCTATAAGGCATTGAAGTGCATTATGTGGCCACTATGTCTCATTCACCTCTAATGGCTCTTCTGTCAGTCTCACCCGATCATCTGTGGTCAACTTGGGTACCTCCGTGAAAGAATTCAGTAACTCACAGAATCTGGCAGAGAACAAACACATGTCAACACAGGGAAACACAAAGACTACACATGCTGGAATCTTGAGCAAACAAAGAATTGCTGGAGGAACTCAGCAGATCAGACAGTGTCCATAGATGGAAATGGTCACCCAACAGTCTGGGTCAGGACCTTTTACAAGACTATCAGAATAGGTGCAATAAAGGGGGAAAGAAGCTTGGGGAGGTGATAGAATATAAGACAGAAAGTGTGCGAGGTGGAAAGACAGATGGAAGTAGAGATCATTAGGAAGGGGAGAAGGGTAAGAAGATGAGAGAGAACCAAAAATTAGTCGTCATCTTTGTTTGTCATTCATACCATAACTACTAATGCAATACACAGTAAAGACAAGAGAGCGTTTCTCCAGGACCATGAAGCAGATTTACATAAATAGGAGTTAAATATTAGTCGTAATGCAATAAAACTCCATGATATCCTAGTTTTTGGAATTGAGGAGCCCGATGGCTTGGGGGAAAAACTGTTGCACAATCTGGACGTGTTGACCCGAGCGCTATAGTACCTCCTTCCAGATGGCAGAAGGAAGAAAAGTTTACATGAGGGATGTGAGAAGTCTTTCACAATGTTATTCGTCTTCCAAATGCATCGTGTGCTTGTAGATGTCCGTCACGGTAGGAAGAGAGACCCAAATGATCTTCTCCACGGACTCCACTAACCTCTGCAGGATTTAACAGTCTGAGGTGGTACAGTTTCCAAACCAGGTAGAGATACAGTTGCATAGGATGGTCTCAATACATCCTCTGTAGAATGCAGTGATGATGGAGGGTGGAAGATGCAGCTTTTACAGGTAGTAGAGGTACTGCTGGGCTTTCTTGGCTATGGAGTTTGTGTTGAGGGACAAGGTGAGTTTCTCTGCTAAGTACATACCAAGGAACTTGATGCTCTTGACGACATCAATGATAGAGCTGTCAATGGTCAGTGGAGAGAGATCCTCACCGGGCCCTCCTAAAGTCGATAACCATCTCTTTGGTTTTATTAACATTCCAATGCAGGTTCTTGGCTCTGCACCAGTCCATTAGCTACTGCACCGCATTTCTACATGCAACTCATCATTCTTGTACAATGGTAGATAAAGAAGAGATATTAACAGTGAAATGAGATGTGGGTGAGGGTTACCTACAGTAACATTAGAGAAATCAATGTTTATGTCATTAGTTTAAGACTGTTAGAAGGAATATGATGTGTTGTTCCTCAAGTTTACCTCGAATGTCTCGCCGACAATGGAGGAGACCAAGGACAGACGTGTCACTGTAGGAACAAATGGGGGAGTTACAATGTTAGGGGGGTGGGGCTACAGGAAGCTCAGGGTTAGATTTTATGGGAAATGGTCACTCCATCGGTGTTTGGTCTCACCGACGTAGAGGAGGCCACACTTTCAAAACTGCAGATGCTGGAACTTTGAGTGAACAAAGAGAAGCTGGAGGGGCTCAGTGGGTCAGGGTGTCATGCTGCCTGACCTGATAAGACCCCCCTCCCTCTAGCTTCTACTGGTTCACATCAACGCAAGGTCATCAGCATCAAAAGAGGTGCCCCCAGTGCAGGATTCCAGCTCAGTGATGAGAGCCATGTATTGAAGCAGCAGTGGTCCTAAAAATAAACTTATTCAATATAAATTATTTAAAAAGAAAAGAGTTTGGAGTCTTTTCATATTCTTAGCATCATATCCATATTTTCTACACTGTACATTGATATAACCGTTCTCTATTTAGCACCATTGTCACTGCTGTGGTCCTTTGTAGTTACTTCCCTCCCACTCCCATTGTTTGAGGGGCAGGCCCCTCAATGCCTGGTAATGGGAGGACTCTAGAATATCATCCCTCCCCACTGCGCCCTCACGTTGGCTGCACCAAGCCTCTGTGCATCCTTCAGCGTGTACTCCTGCAATCTGGAATGTGCCAGTTGACAGCATTACAGCATTCCTTCACTGACATCCAGGGTGCTGGAAGACCAACAAGTTTTGGGAAGGCCAAAGGGAATTTTCCACCAAGATGAAGATCTGGAAGCATCTCTGGATGCCTCTGCATGCGTCCCCTGGAGCAGCCGTAAATCATAGAGGTTACTGGGGATTAACCGCGACAAGGACAATTATTGGAAGTGTTTAAAGAATTTTTTCTTTCTTTTTCTTTGGCTTGGCTTCACGGACGAAGATTTATGGAGGGGTAACGTCCACGTCAGCTGCAGGCTCGTTTGTGGCTGACAAGTCCGATGCGGGACAGGCAGACACGGTTGCAGCGGTTGCAAGGGGAAATTGGTTGGTTGGGGTTGGGTGTTGGATTTTTCCTCCTTTGTCTTTTGTCAGTGAGGTGGGCTCTGCGGTCTTCCGCAAAGGAGGTTGCTGCCCGCCGAACTGTGAGGTGCCAAGATGCACGGTTGGAGGCGATATCAGCCCACTGGCGGTGGTCAATGTGGCAGGCACCAAGAGATTTCTTTAGGCAGTCCTTGTATCTCTTCTTTGGTGCACCTCTGTCTCAGTGGCCAGTGGAGAGCTCGCCATATAACACGATCTTGGGAAGGCGATGGTCCTCCATTCTGGAGACGTGACCTACCCAGCGCAATTGGATCTTCAGCAGCGTGGATTCGATGCTGTCAGTCTCTGCCATCCCGAGTACTTCGATGTTGGAGATGAAGTCGCTCCAATGAATGTTGAGGATGGAGCGGAGACAACGCTGGTGGAAGCGTTCTAGGAGCCGTAGGTGATGCCGGTAGAGGACCCATGATTCGGAGCCAAACAGGAGCGTGGGTATGACAACGGCTCTGTATACGTTAATCTTTGTGAGGTTTTTCAGTTGGTTGTTTTTCCAGACTCTTTTGTGTAGTCTTCCAAAGGCGCTATTTGCCTTGGCGAGTCTGTTGTCTATTTCGTTGTCGATCCTTGCATCCGATGAAATGGTGCAGCCGAGATAGGTAAACTGGTTGACCGATTTGAGTTTTGTGTGCCCGATGGAGATGTAGGGGTGCTGGTAGTCATGGTGGAGAGCTGGCTGATGGAGGTTTTCTTCAGGCTGACTTCCAGGCCAAACATTTTGGCAGTTTCCACAAAACTGGACGTCAAGCGCTGAAGAGCTGGCTCTGAATGAGCAACTAAAGCGGCATCGTCTGCAAAGAGTAGTTCACAGACAAGTTGCACTTGTGTCTTGGTGTGAGCTTGCAGGCGCCTCAGATTGAAGAGACTGCCATCCGTGCGGTACCGGATGTAAACAAAACAAAGGACTCTACATCACCTTTGTTGACCTCACCAAAGCCTTCGACACCGTGAGTAGGAAAGGGCTTTGGAAAATACTAGAGCGCCTAGGATGCCCCCCAAAGTTCCTCAACATGGATATCCAACTGCACGAAAACCAACAAGGTCGGGTCAGATACAGCAATGTGCTCTCTGAACCCTTCTCCATTAACAATGGGGTGAAGCAAGGCAGCGTTCTCGCACCAAGCCTCTTTTCAATCTTCTTCAGCATGATGCTGAACCAAGCCATGAAAGACCTCAACAATGAAGACACTGTTTAAAGAATAGTTATATGTCATACTGCTAATTCACAAAAATATCACACATTTAGGTCTGCCTCAGGCACGACAAACATAAGTGGTTATAGGATATTATTCAGTATACACCTTGGCCATCACAGTGAACAGGATGGAAAATTTCAGACAATTAAAAAATAAAATTCTCATCTTAAATTTAGTTGGTAATAAAAGGGTTGCTTGATGGCTATTTAAGTGGCAAAAGATTGAAGCGTGCTATTGTGCAATGAGAACTTGTACATAAATCGCAAAAGGTTGATTTGCAGGTCCAGCAGGTAATCAAAAAGGCAAATGGGATGTTGGCCTATGGTGCAAGAGGGATTGAGGTACATGCTACTGGTAAGGCTGCACCTAGAGAACTGTGTGCAGTTCTGGTCCCCTCACGTGAGAAAAGATGTTCCATCTCTGGAGGTAATGCCTCCAGGTTGATTCCAGAAGTGGGGGTGTTAGATTCTGAGAAAGATCGAGTAGCCTGGGACTGTACTCCCTGGGGTTTAGAAGTAGGAGGGGAGATCTTATATAAAGGTACACAGTTATGAAAGGAATAGACAAGACAGAAACAGGGAAATCAGGTAAGGCTAGACCATGGAAATAAACTCAAGATTCAAGAGAGTAGATTTACAACAGAAATGAAGAAAAACTGCTTCTTCGAGAGAGAGTAGTGGACCTGTGGAATTCTCTCCCAAGGCCAGATCAGCCATGATCAATAAGGTCCTCCCATCCTTCTAAACACTAATGATCACAGTCCCAGATACTCTATATCCCCTCATCAGTTAACCCCCCCCTTATTTCCAGAATTGACAGGTACATCCTTTCTCACCTAACGAGACCAGAAATGCACGCAGTGCTCCAGGTGCGGCCCCACCAGTACCTTGTACAGTTGCAGCAGATCCTCCCTGCTCTTAAATTTGAAAACTGTAGCAGTAAAGGTCAACCTCACATTTACCTTCTTAATTACCTGCTGGGCATGTACCTTTTGCGATTCTTGTGATCTCTCTGCCGAACTGAATGCTGCAGTTTTTCAGGATGCCTACAGCTAGTGCAGCTCTGACATGAAGTGACCAACTCTGTCAGTTCACTGATGCTCAGTAGGCAGTGCAGGCCCCCCCTGCCGTCATCTCCTAATACGTGCCTCTGACATCTTGGAACCCTGCCCTCCTGTAAACAAAGACATCTGTGGCATTTCTTTGAGATTCTCACTGTCCTGTCAGAAATAAAAGCAACCAGCACCCACTAACAGATCAGAGGCTTGTTTTTTTTTCCCCCCACAAAGAATATTAGAGATCTGGCACTCTTTGCATCGAAAAGATGTGCCTTCAATACTGAGATTACTACACTAGTGGTGGGTAAGAGAACAAAAGAGAGAGAATGGAGACTCAGATCAGACAAGTTCAAACTGAAGGATGAAACTTTACCAAGGAGTAATAAGATCTTCCCCTGTTCCATGATTCATCCTCCGTTTACAACTACAGTTTCAGCTGCAGTGCTGCAGATGGACTACAGGCAGCAGTGTGATCTTTTGCAACAAGCAACAACCTAGTTAATTGTCAAATGCCTGAGATATTTCTGAATGGTGATAAAATGAAAGCTGCTTGCTGATAAATGGTTGTTCCTTTTATTGGCAACGATCTATTGAAATCTAGAACACCACACATATCAAGTTGTAAATTATAGAACACGACAGCCCAGAAACAGGCTCTTCAGCTCTTCCAGTCTGTGCTGAATAATTCCCACAGTCTGCCTATTCCCATAGACCTGCACCCAGACCATAGCTGCCCATTCCCACCCATCTACGTGCCTGTCTAAAATTTTTTTAAGTGTCAAAATTGAGCCCCCATTCACCACTTCAGCTGTCAGCTCGTTCCACACTCCACTGTGTGAAGAAGTTCACCCTAATGTTCCCTTAAAACATTTCCCCTTTCACCATGTCCTCTAGTTTTTTTATTTCTTCTACTCTTCCAATTTAATTCACATCTTGGGTGCCACACACTCATGAAGAGGCTTATTCATTGACAAAAAAAAATACGGTCAAAATAGTTCAAACAACCAGTTATTGGCTTAGTGAAGGCATCTGAAATCTGGTCGAAGAATCAAGGTCAGACACAAGTAGAGTAATTCAGGACCACTGGAGTGGGACAGTGGAGTGAAGGTGACTTTTGCTCCATTTGGGAGATAGAATGCTGATCGTGCAGTTCAAAATGGCCTGATGTTTCTGGTGGGTTGAGGCCCAGAGTGTTGAAACAGTAATCCAGAAGTAAAGCAGGATCAGAACCAGATGGCATCTTTATGGAGATACCCGCAGGCAAATTTGGTGATGGAAAATATATTGTTTCATAAGTTCCCTAGAGTAATGAACGTGAACAGATTGGTTTAATAAAAAGCAGAAAACACTGGCAATACTCAGCATCATTCTGATAGACACATTGGCCTCAAATGTTAACTTTGATTCTCTCTTTCTCTCTCCCCACAGCTGCTGACTGTCCTAATGAACAGTACTGAATTTTATTTAGAATTTCCTATAGATATTTGCACTTCAACTGGAAAAACAAGTTTGCAGTGAGGTTCACTTCTTCCCAGTGCTTAATTGGAAGAAATTGTGTTCCAGCTAATAACTGAAGAGAAACTAACAAAAACACAAAAATCCTGGAGGAACTCAGCAGATCACACAGCACCCATAGGAGATGAAGATATAAGGTGAACATTTTGGGCCTAATCGAAGGTATGAGCAAAAAGCAGACAGATGATCTATGGACTTTGCAAGACCTGCTGAGACCTTCCAGCATTTTTGTATTTTTACTACAACTTTTTGCAACTTTTGAGTTTCACTTGGTGTTTCTCTACACTTATTGTAAGCTTATTTGTTTCACTGCAATTATTAGCTAAGACAATTTTTTTCCAATTATACACTGAAGACTAAAGTTAGTTATTGTCATAAAATGTGTGGAGGGACGGAACTGGACATATTGATATACACAATTTGGCACCAGATGTTTTTGGCCAATAAAACAAGACTTTTGTAGCCCCTCAGACATTTTGGTGCGCGCATTTGGCGAGGACGTTAATTTATTATAACTTTCACTAAATATAATAAATATTAAGCATTGATTAAAATTGTTTTTTGACAGTTGGAATGGAGGGGAGCAGGCAGCAGAGGAGGACTGGGAGCAGAGAGTGATCAGGGATCATGAGGGGATCGGTGTCTGATCCCTAGCCCCGGGACAACCTGCCTCTGCTACCCTGAAAGGGCTCGGCAACAGGTTCCCTCCCACCGCCTGCTGCCACCACTTACCACCAAGTGCGGGTAAGCCTCCCGTGTCTGTAGCACTGTGTTGGTCGGCAGAATGTGGTAGAGAGACAGCTGCTGTCCCAGTGCAGGGTCCCGTACAATAGCCTGTAGTGCCACTCCTCACTTCATAGAAAATATAATAAGTGAATAGATTGTGGTAGCCTTACTGTTAGTACCAAAATGTCCAGCACTAAACTGTGGGTGGCAAAATGTCTGGTGCAAAATTGTGGGCGGCAAAATGTCTGGTGCCAAATTGTGGGTGGCAAAATGTCCGGTGGCAGATTGTGGGCACCAAAATGTCTGGTGCCAAATTGACAATGCCAAAATGTGAGTGCCCAAATGTCCTAGACACATGGAGGGATGGGAAGAAGTATGAAAGGAAAAGAAGGGTTGTGTTTGATCTGTGCTTCAATGCACAGACCAGCAGGAGGAGGAGCTGAGGGTAGACCAGGGAAGATGACAGTCAATTTTACCTTTTGCAATGCAGTTCTGTTGGAAAGTAGAGCTGAAAGTCATCCGAGTTGTGCAAGACGTACAGGAAACAACAACGCTCATTGCACTTTGAGACACTGGAAAAGAAGAGATATCACAGCTCTTGAACTGTACTGGCAGATTATCTCAACTACCACCATGCAAGTCAGCCTGAAGGAAGGCTGGGACATTCTAGTGGTTTCAGGTTGACAACTTATTAGGCATTCACTCTTCTTGGGCTCCAGAAGAAATCAAATAATGACCATCTTCTCCCCTTGCATGTTCAACATCAACCCTTTAATTCTGCATCAAAATACTGATAGGATGAAGATGCAATTTAAAGTAAGTGTTACTCACAAGGAGTTTACTCCTCGAGTAATAACTGGCTTCTCATGTTTAGCTTTTCAAATACTCTCGCTTTTATCTCTCATTCAAGGTCAAAATACAATCACACTCCTTTGCAAACGTTTGGATCTTTTCCAGATCCAACTAATTAATGATTGCAATGATTAATCATTACCTTCCAGATATTCCTGCAAGCAATTCCAAGTAAAGAGGTCTTGGAGTAAATTAAAAATTGTGTGCTTTTATTCCACTATTTTGGAAAATGCTCATTAGGTATAATGTTTTGAAAGTGGGCTCTTTGAAGGGGAAGGTTGTGGAGATCAGTAGCTCTGTGATGAGACCATAAGGACAAGTTTAAGCAGGTTGGCAATCCTACCTCCTGTATATACTGCAATGCCTACGGCCTCGTTGCAACAACAAAACCTTCGATTTCTATCACAATTTCTTGGCACATCCCAAGGGATTTCACAGGTCCATTATCAAATGTCAGGCCAAACCAGATGGAGAGGCATGAGGGCAGGCGATCAAGTTTCCCCCTCAGTAGTTCTTAAGGAGCAGATAAAGGAATTAGAGACATAGAGGGAGGGAGGGAATTGCTTAGGATCATACCGGCTGTAGGCTTGGCTGCTCATGGTGAACTAAATAAAACTTACTCAGAATTAGAGCATATATACATTGAAAAAAAAACATTTGGACAGGTACACAGAAAAGAAAGGTTTAGAGGATATGGCCCAAATGCAGCCATTTAGGGATTATTTTCGGACAGGTTGGACCAAAGGGCCTGTTTCCATGCAAAATCACTCAATGCATCTGAGAAGGTTAAAGGCAGGAGATCACAGAGAAACGAAATATTAATTGAAATATTTATCAAGATAGAGTGAAACAAATTGTTATTTTTTTGCTCTCCAAACAAGTCAATTGAGGTAGAAGTTAAGGAAGGCAGGAATTTTAACATCATGGGTGTGGTCTAGCTGAGAGTCAGTGGGTGCTTTCAACCTGCCTTGTAAAATGGGGTTAACCAGGCAATTTGCCTGGTTAGCGCCCCACTCACAAAGCAGCTTGAAAGGGTCCAATCCGGTCACCGTCGTCCAAAGTCAACTGGGTCCCTGCCCTACCTCAGAGGTAGTCAGGGAACCCAGTTAGACTTACCCAGGACGCGTCAACTGGCGGCTTGAACAGCAAAATGGCCGACCCGGTTACTCCTGTGGCATCACAGGGAAACCTTGGTTGAAGTGTCTGCAGTAATCGGGGGAGAGAGGGGTCACTGCCAGGGCCCAGGGTGGAGAAGGTGGGGGGGGGGGGGGGTGGGGTGGAAGAGATCGCTGTCACGAGGGGAAGAGACGAGGGCCACAATCGGGGGGAATGAGGTCACTGCCATGGGGGTAGAGGTCGATGTCGTGGGGGGGGTGGGGGAGGTGCCACAATCAGAATGAAAGGGGTCGCTGCCGCGTGGGTAGAGGGGTCAGCTGCTGCGGGGTGGGGGGGGGGGAAGCGCGATTGACGGTGGGAGGGAGAGTGACAGCTGGTGGAGGGGGGACGGGGGAAACTAGTTTGCATGACGCATCACTTACCACATCATCGTTGGGGCAGGATCCCTCTTAAATTGCTGAGTTGGTGATTTACTGGGGCTATCCCCCCTCAGCTTAAAAGGTGTTGGAGGCACCCTTACCCCACTATTCGCACCTGGGTCCCTGGAGGGCTATCCAGGTGCTGCAGCTTAAAAGCACCTAGTGAAAGCCAGCAAGCACTGGGGTGGTGGGGAGAGTAGAATTTGGTGTTAGAATTGTAGAGTCCATGGAGAGCAGAATGAGGGAGGGTGGCCAGGAGTGTGTTGGGATAGTCTCGACAATGACAAAACACTAAAAAGTCCATGCCAGTCACACCACATCAGTTCCTTCACCTTACCTCACACCACGGATGGATGCTGCACTGAAGGTCCATGTGTGGATTCCATTCTGTTAATAAAGCAAACTTATCAGTGGCTCTACTTACACAGACTAAATAAGATCAAACATTCAACCCCACCATTACATACAGTGAATAATTGGAAAAGACTGTTAAAATGGACTTTTACATTATTATAACAAACTTTCAAAAAGTGTTGAGGGGGTGTGGGGAGGAGGAGGGGGGAGTCAGGATATGGAAATACTCTGGATAAGTGGGTAGTTCCATCACAGCCTTGCAAAGGTATGATGAGCCAAATGTTATTAAAGTCAACCAATAAATACTTAAATACAGACAGTGCAATAACAAAGGTGCAAGGGGCAGCATTATAACCAGGGAATATTTATTAACTATCCATTTTTGTGTTTATTATCTCTTAATTTAAGCTTTGCTCAGATAGATATTTTTTTCTTTGTGAAGTATCTGCTTGGCTGCAGCAAGGATTTCAGTTCCTACATCTATTGCACAATGCATATCACAATAAATTTATTTATGAAATATTTCTGTGAAATAATTATTGTGGTCATGTAAAGATTTTCATTGTCAGAGTTGTTTCTTAGTGATATGTTGGTCATAAAACAGGCCCTTCAGCTCATTGAGCCATGGGCCACCCAGTTACACTGATGCTACATTAATCTCAGTTTAGACATTTCCCCCACAGCTTGGACACCATCCCTGAAGGGAAGTGGACAACAACGTTTCAGATCAGGTCCTTTTTACACAGAGGTCCCAGCATCAGCAGATTCTTGGGTTTAAGGTGAAGCCTGGAGCTCTGCATACATCATGGCAGTAAAATTTGACGGTCTAGTGACTGATTCCCCAGAACTCCAAATGGTTCCACCACGTTCATCATCCAGCGTGTGGGCTAGGGGCTGGAGATGAAGTGGGATGTAGAGCCGGGGCAAGATCCTGAACACTGGAGAATGGGCAAGTTTGCAGCTGGAGCAAGTTATTTTGACAAACTGAAAACATACTGCTGAAATTAATCAGGTTCTATTTCCTATTTCCCTTAAACTCACTGTGGCTCATCAACTCACTCGTAGAGAGAAAAAAATGAAATAAAGGTGTCTTTGAGGTATGAGTAGGAGAACCATCCGATCATGCAAAAAAGCTGCAAGTTCAGGCATCACCAACGTTCCGAGGACACCAGAATATTGGATGTTAATTGTATTCAAAGCTTTGGAACCATTCAGCCAAGGTCCATGAAACTGATTTCTGGAACGATGAAGTTGGGCCTACTTTCAATGGACTTACGAGAGGTGATCTTTTTGGAATATAGAAGATTCTAAGGAAGGATTGAGAGACAGGTGCCAAGAACTTGTTTCCTCTGAAGGGAGACATTAGAACAAGGGAGCTCACATCATAAACAGAGATGAAGAGCAATTTGTCACTTGGAAGTTTATGAATCTTTGGAGCTCTCTACCACAGAAAGTCTTTGCAGGTTGAATTATCGAGTGCATTCAAAATAGACATATTTTTGATTTATGAAGGTTATGGTAAGAAAGTGAAATTGAAATCAGTATCAAATCAGAATGGCTGTGCAGACTTGATACTGGATTTGATATTCAGATACCTTATTATTGGGTGAAACGTGGCTCATCTTCACTGCCTTGTCTGCATCACTGTCATTCACATAGAGATGGGCAGGCTGAAAGACTTTGGTTGGCTCCAGGATAAGGACCTGTTGGTAGAAGGAATGGTTAAGTTATCATGCAGAATGTTGCAGTCTGGGAGACATCACTTTGGTCAGTATTCCATCGATATGATTTATCGGGGTCTTGTTTAAAGAGGGCTCACAAAATCTGTGAGGACCCTTACCACCCCGCATACAGCCGCTTCCAGGTCCTCCCTTCAGGTAAGAGTGATAGAAGTTTGAGCCGGAACAACATGCTGAGGAACAGTTTTTTTCAACAAGCAGTGAAACTGCTGAATGACAGTTGAATACTAGAACAACTCCCTGTGACTCTACCATTTATTAATAATATTTATTTAATATACGTAAATAGATACGGTGTATATGTATTGTTTGGCTCTGTCGTTATAGCTATGTGTGTTTGCACTGTTTCGTCAGATTGTACTGATACAATCGGATGATAAATAAACTTGAACATGGACTATTCAAATTGCCCACCCTGTGAGTTTAATGGCCATGAGGGTAAAGAAAAGTGCCTGGCTAATTCCAATGGGACCATCGATTGAGAGGGGTTTAGTCGTTAATTCAGGATCTCTAGACCATCCTGTACATATTGCACCTGATCATAGTGTCACATGTTCAGCCGTCACAAATCTCTGGATTGTACAGGGCACCGATCCAAAACGTGCCAAACACACAACCTGCGCTCAGCCAAGAGAGTGCACATAGATGTGACTCACAGTTGGTAGTGCAATGCCAGCCTGTGAAGTGTGCCAAGCCATTAGCACATCTAACCAATAGAGAAAACCCACGAGCAAGCTTCAAAGTATTAGATGGCTTGGAGCTTGTCAAATGTGTTCAGGAAAGTTTTCTAAATCAATATCAACTAGAGAGAGGGCAATACTGGATCTCCTATTAGGGAATGAGACAGGACTGGTGACAGAAGTATGTGTAGGGGAACCTATTGGGTCCAGTGATCCTAATGCCATAAGTTTCAAGTTAATTATGAAGGAGGATGGGTCTGGGCCTGGGATTGAGATTCTAAACTGGAGAAAGGCCCATTTTGAGGAAATGAGAAAGGATCTAGAATGCATGGATTGGGATAAATTGTTTTCAGGCAAGGATGTGCGAGGTAAATGGAAGAACTTCAAAGGTCAAATTTTGAGAGTATAGAGTTTGTAGGTTCCTGTCAGAAACACAGGGAAGATTAGAAGGCCTAGGGAACCTTGGCTTTCAAGGGATATTGGGGATCTAGTTCAGGAGAGGTATATTACAGGTGTAGGTAACATGGAGCAAATGAGGTACTTGAGGACTATAAAAAATGCAAGGAAAATCTCAAGAAAGAAATCAGGAAAGCCAAAAGAAGACATAAGGTTACTTTGGCAGACAATGTGAATGAAAATCCTAAGGGTTTCAACATGTATATTAAGAGCAAAAGGATAGTAAGGAATAACAGTGGTTCCCTCGATGATTAGAGTGTTTGGCTTTGTGTGGAGCCAAAAAAAATGGAGGAGATCGTAAATGAATTTTTTTCATCAGTATTCACTTAGAGTCATGGGAAGTAAGGAAAACAAGCAGCGAAGTCATTGAACCTAAACAGATTAAAGAGGAGGAAGTGCTTGCTGTCTTAAGGATGGATAAATCCACAGGGCCTGACAAAATATTCCCTCGGACCTTGACGAAGGCTAATGTAGAAATTGCAGGGAATCTGGCCACAGGAGGATTGAAGGGTTGCTCATGTTGTTCTGTTGTTTAAAAAAGTCTCTCAAAGGAACCCTGGAAATTATAGGCCGGTGAACATGACATCAGTAGTAGGTAAATTATTGGAAGGTGCTCTGAGAGATCAAATATACAATTATTTGGATAGCCAGGAGCTTATTAGGGATAGTCAACATGGCTTTGTGCATGATAGCTCATGTTTAACCAATCTTAGTTTTTTTTGAGGAGGTGACCAGATAAGTTGACGAAGGAAAGGCTGCGGATATCGTCTATATAGACTTTAGTAAGGCCTTTGACAAGGTTCCACATGGGAGGTTAATCTGGAAGGTTCAGACGCTAGGTATTGAACAGAATCCTACAATGGCTGGATGGGAGAAGCCAGAGAATAGTGGCAGATGATTGCTTCTCAGACTGGAGGCCTGTGACTAGTGGCGTGCCCCAGGAATTGTGCTGGGACCATTGTTTTTGTCATGTATATAAATGATCTGGATAATAATGTGGTAAATTGGACCAGCAAGTTTGCAGATGACACTAGGATTGGAGGCATTGTGGAGAGCAAAGAAGGTTTTCAAAGCTTGTAGAAGGATCTGGACCAGATGGAAAAATGGGCTAAAAAATGGCAGATGGAATTTAATGCAGACAAGTGTGGGGTGTTGCATTTTGGAAAGACAAGAAAGGACGTCCATGGTAAATGGTGGGGGACTGAGGTGTGCGGTAGAACAGAGGGATCTGGGAATACAGATACATAATTCCCTGAAAGTGGCGTCACAGATGGATAGGGTTGTAAAGCGAGCTTTTGGCATATTGGCCTTCATAAATCAAAGTATTGAGTATAGGAGTTGGGAAGTTATGGCAAAGTTGTATAAGACATTGGTGAGACCACATTTGGAGGATTGTGTGCAGTTTTGGCCATCTAACTACAGGAAAGATATCAATAAGATTGAAATAGTGCAGAGAAGATTTACTAGGATGTTGCCCGGACTTCAAGGACTGAGTACAGGGAAAGGTTAGACAGGTTAGGACCTTATTCCCTGGAGCGTAGAAGAATGAAAGGAAATTTGATAGAGGTATTTAAAATTATGAGGTGGATAGACAGAGTAAATGTAGATAGGCTTTTTTCTCACTGAGGTTAGGTGAAAGACAATCCAGAGGACATGCATTAAGAGTGAAAGGGGAAAAGTTTAGGGGAACTTCTTCATACAGAGAGTTGTGTGGGTGTGATGCCAGCTGAAGTGGTGAATGCAGGCTCCATTTTAACATTTAAGAAGAATTTGGACAGGTACATGGATGGATGGGAGGGGTATGGATAGCTATGGACTAGATGCAGGTTAGTGGAACTTGGCAAAATAAAAAATGGTTCAGCATTGCATCCAATATCCTTGCAGAATGACACAAGATTTTCCTTAATCTTACCTACAAGGATATTGTTATGAGCCCAGAGACTAGCAGCAGCGGAACTTCACCAAGACAAGGGTGACTTAAACAAAAACGTTTTTAATTTTCTTCAAACATAATAAGATCAATATTGAACTTATTACTATTAACTTAACCCCTTTCAATTCTAAGCGCACGTGTTTGTGTTCAGGAAAGTTATTTTTTGTCCCCACTGTTCAATCATTTACTTTTCACTTCTCCAAGTTCACTGGTATCAGGCAATTGTCCACACTGTGCACAGATGTAACTTCTATGATCTTCACCAGCTGCTTTAATTTAAATTGTTACTGCAAAAGAAGGTTCTTGTTGGTTTCAGAGAGAGATATTCATTGTTCGATGGACACACACACAAACTGATCTCCTTCAATCAGCCACTTCAGTGAATTGTCAGGGAAACTTTCCCCCTCATGGGTTTTCCAAAAGATAACCTCTTCTTCCAGGTGACCATAGAAAGTTCTTCTTTTCCCCCTATTTCAGGAGAAACACATTAACTAGCCACATCCTCTTGTAATTGACTATAAGGATTTAGAATAGGCTGAACTCAGAACTCAAAGCCCATCTTCAAATGGGGTCTTATAGCAGGACTGCAAAACTTGCAGTTACCAACACCTCTTCCTGCTGTAAACTGACCGTCTCTCCCTTCTTTCTCTCCAAAGAGAATGGCATGTTTTTTTTCTCTGTTTGCAAAACCACATGACCTCTCTTAGAACTGCAAACTTCAACCAGACTTGGATCACTGGCACCGGCAAAAGATTAATCAGCTTCTGAGCCTGGACATCTGTTCCTTTAAAGACAATAGTCCATTTCAATTCCACAACATCAGTCCAAGGAAGTACTCTTCAAAGTCACCAAAGACATAGAGTCCTCTGTTTCGGCATACCTCTTGCATTTCAAATGAGATGTCTTTTGTGATATGTTAATGTCTATTTGTCAAGTGACCTACACTAAATCCCTACAATCTATACCATTTAAAGATATATTTTATCATATTTTTATTAATCCATTCCGTAACAACATTTTATGACATTTTCTGCCTTCTGATTTCTTTCTTAAATCCCAATACCTATCACAGTCATTTGTTTTTTTTCCCTCATTCAATCTTTGTGATCCAAGGTTTTCTTATCTTGCCATCTTTGCCTTTCTCCCTTAAAGAAACATTCTGGCTCTGAACTCTTGCCAACACTCAAAATACTCTCACTTGTCAGATGTAATTTTGCCTGCAAGCATTGAGCCCACCTCACTGACAAAAGGCAAAGGAGGAAAAACCCAACACCCAACCCCAACCAACCAATTTTTCCCTGCAACCGTGTCTGCCTGTCCCGCATAGGACTTGTCAGCCACAAACGAGCCTGCAGCTGACGTGGACATTTACCCCCTCCATAAATCTTCGTCCGCGAAGCCAAGCCAAAGAAGAAAGACTTCCACTGGTTCCTCTCAAGCACTATTGAAATCAGTCTTCCCCCCAATTCACCACCTTAACTGTAGGACCAACTTATCCCTTTCCATAACTACCTTTCAACTTACAGAATTAAGGTCATTATTGTCAAAGTGCTGTCCACCAACATTTCTTCCACCAGCCTGGTTTTGTTTCCTGAGATAAGGGCAATTACTGCCTCGCCTCCTGCAGGAAAAAAGATTGAGCATTGCCCTGCCTCTACATCAGGTGGGAGAACGATAATCAGTCGTCAGTTACATTCTGTGGATCCACTTACCAGGAATTTATCAATGGGTGTTTTGTTTCTACAAATTGCCAGTAAAAATTCCATCCAGAAATCCACCAGCTCCTGTTTGGCAGTATGCTGCTCATTGACATCAGTCTTGAAGCGTTTGTAGAGGAGGTAGGTTTCCATTGCTGAGGCGAGGTACCTTTGGGAAAACAGTAGCATAATAGAGGATTATCAGCATCATGAGTACACAGGGCTTTTATTAGATCATAAGACTCTTTTGTGTAGTGAGGGAACTGACACTAATAAGAAATAGGAGCAGGTGTCGGCCATCTGGCCCATCAAGCCTGCTCTGCCAATAAATAAGATCTGGCCGTGGACTCCACTCCAGTTACCTGACTGCTCCTCATAGCCCTTAATTCTTCTACTCTTCAAAAATTCTGTTTCTTAAATACATTCAATGTGCAGCCTCTACTGATACCTGGAAGATAGATTTCCACTGATTCACTGTTCTACTCTCTGGGAAAAGCAGTTCCTCCTCACCTCTTACATCTACTCCCCTGACTCTTGCGGCTATGTCCCCTGGTTCCTCTCCCACCTACTAGTGCTCCCATCTTCTCTATCCCATTCATAATTTCATACGATTCTATAAGATACCCATCATCCTTCTAAACTCAATCCTCATCATAAGATGACCCGGATCATTAAGGTTTACCTAAGAAAGGAGACTAGAACTGTATCAGGTTTTAAATTCAGTCCCTCAAGCAATGAAGGGCAACATCCAAAAACCTTCTTGATGACTTGCTGCACCTCCAAACTAACTTTGTGCGATTCATTCACGAGCACTCTTGGGTCTCTGCACTGCAGCAAGCTGCAATTTTTCACCATTTAAATAGCAGTCCAATCTCCTGCTTTTCTTTCCAAAGTGGATATCTCACATTTTCTGATATTGTCCTCCATCTGCTAGATTGTAATGCGCGTCGAAAGAACCAAAGGCTTGTTGATCCAAACCAAGGCTTTTATTAACAAAAAGACTGGAGCATATCACAAGTAGGCCGACCAGTCCAGGATGACCTGGTCTGGCTAGGAGCAATCCATTAAGACCTGCCAGTAGGTGTGGCTACACTCTCAGCCAATCACAGTCATCCTACACAACCATCTGTACATATGTACAGATACACATTGGTGATAGAATCTGTACTATCACACAGATCTTTGCTCACTCTCTTGATATAGCTATCTCTCCACATCTTGCACACAATTTGCTTTTCCACACAATTTATCATCATCAGGAAACCTGAATATGCTCCACTTGGTTCCCTCCTCCAAATCACAAGTATATATTGTGAAGAGTTGCTGGCCCAGTACCAATCTCTGTGGCACACCACTAAACATTGATGGCAAACCAGAGAACACCCATTTATCCCAACTCTCTGCCTTCTCTTGGTTAACCAATTCTTGATCCTTGCCATCATATTACCCTCAAATCCAAGCATCATTATGTTGTGCAGAAGTCATTTGTCTGGCACCTTATCAAACGCACTTCAAAACTAAGTGTACACCAACAACATGCTTCCTTCTGTCCACTGCAATTGTTATATCCTCAAAGAACTCCAGACAATTAGTTAAACATGACCTGATCTTCCTAAATTTCTTCTGCGCCTGCCTGATAGCACAAATTCTATCTAGTGTTATCAGATCACACAGTGAGGGAGTGGTACTCTTTATCTTTGCAATATAAATTACATTGTTTGACCTGCAGAGTTTCTACAGCATTGTGTTTTTACTTACTATAGTTTGGTATGCAGTTGCAGAAAAATATTTACTGATAATCCCACAGGAGGCAATATCGTGGATAGGGCTCCTTTAACAACACAAGTTTATTTCACCTATTTTCTAAATGGTTCTATTATGGAGCATCTTTGAAATAGCATGCTAATCTATTCTATTTAAACATTGGCTTACCACACAGGTGCATTCAGTCTGTACAGCTTTTCTGAGGCCTGAATGATTTTGGTTTGGTCATTAAACAAGATGTAGGACCCAAAGTGAAAGCCCACATCCCAGTAAAACTGCATCTTCTCCAGGCTCCCCTTCCATGCCAGTAAGCTGCTCAGTCTGACTCCTATAACAAGAAAGTTTTGTTAGGGCGCCCAGCAATAATAGATATCTTGGAAATACGCCTGGAGTCTAGGAACTAAGGATACCCCAGCTCCCCACTGCCCTCTGTGCGAGATTCCCCCCCCCCCCCCATACCCTCTGGTTGAGATGTTCTCCCCTCCTCTCACAGTGACATTATCCCGCTGTCCATGAGAGCCTTCTCCTCTGCATGAAATCCATCTCTTCTATGAGAGACTCCTGTCTGTGAGAATCCACCTCTCTCCCTCTGTCATTTCCTCTCTGTGTGAGACTCATCCTCTCTCTGTGACACTCACCTCTCTCGGCATGAGAGCCCCCTCTCTTTGGGTGACATTCCCCCTCACCACTCTCCCACTCTCAAACTGCTCTCTGTTTTGGGGTTAGTTATTTTGTTTACATTGTGATTCATTTTTTCTCCTTTTTGATTTTTATGTTTTTTTTTAAGAAACAAATGGTGTCATTTTAATGACTAACTCATGATTTTTGGTGCATAATCTTTTTGGAAAGCAATTCAATTGCTTTTGGAACATTTGTATAAGATCAAAATACCTTTAGATCCGACAATAATTTTGTTGGGTGAGTTGAATCCTTTGAACGATTTGGGATTAGATAAATTTCAGATTGCTTTTGTGTATTTAGCTTTATCTGTTGCAAAAAAAATGTATAGCAAGTACATGGAAAAATACTAATGTGATTGATATTAATAGATGGCATGAGATGAAAACTTGTTTAGTAATTGAAAAAATTACGTGTGTTTTACATGATAATTAATCTTTTTTTTAAATAAGTGGTCTTTATATTTAGAATATTTACATTTAGATTTATCTTGATTAGATTTTAGTAAATATACTTTGATTTTCTTTTCTCTTTCTTTGGCTCTCCTAAAGAGAGTTGGCTGAGAGGGGGAGGGAGGGGGATTCTTTTTTTCCCCCTTTTCTTTATTTTCTTCTTTTTATATATATATATATATATATATATATATATATAAAGACATTTTTTTATCGTTCATAGTATATATTTTTCTTATTGTATGTAATAACTTTATTGAACAAATAAATAGTTATGAATAAAAAGATTTTTGGTGCATTTCCAGATTTGAAGATACCTTCCCAAACCTGAAATACATCATTCCATTCATTTATTTCATTTATGGTTATCAGAGGCAGGTTTTGGCAGGTACCTTCCTTATTTTTTATTCAGGCAGCGTCAATATGAATAGTCTTCATTCTTATGTGGAATGAACTGAGAGCAAGGAAGGTCATGCTCATTCACCATCAATTGCAAATCAATATTTACTGACAAAACTGGTTCCACAGAAATGATTAATGCAGAAAACGTCACCATTTTAAAATGGAGACTAGAACTGTATCAGGTTTTAAATTCAGTCCCTCTAGCAATGAAGGGCAACATCCAAAAACCTTCTTGATGACTTGCTGCACCTCCAAACTAACTTTGTGAGATTCATTCACGAGTACTCTTGGGTCTCTGCACTGCAGCAAGCTGCAATTTTTCACCATTTAAATAACAGTCCAATCTCCTGCTTTTCTTTCCAAAGTGGATATCTCACATTTTCTGATATTGGCCTCCATATGCCAGATCTTTGCTCACTCATTTGATATATCTATCTCTCCACATCTTGCCCACAATTTGCTTTTCCACACAATTTATCATCATCAGGAAACCTGAATATGCTCCACTTGGTTCCCTCCTCCAAATCACGAGTATATATTGTGAAGAGTTGCTGGCCCAGTACTAATCCCTGTGGCACACCACTAAACATTGATGGCAAACCAGAGAACACCCATTTATCCCAACTCTCTGCCTTCTCTTGGTTAACCAATCCTCGATCCTTGCCATCATATTACCCACAAATTCAACCATCATTATGTTGTGCAGAAGTCATCTGGCACCTTATTAGAACCTTATACAGTTATACCAATTTTACGGAGATCAGATGATGTTTCAAACTGATGTCCTGCAGCCATTAGGAACACAGCCACGTTGATGCCTGAGTGGAGAGTGGGCTCGTGTTCAAAGGCCATCCGATACCTGCAAAGGCAGAATAAACACATTATGAACTTGTTTTTCCTTCTGTCCATTTCATCCACAGGCAATAGATGAACTAAGCACTCATTTTGTAGTCTTTTTGATTTTAAAGTTCAGAGTGTGATCAGGAATCTTATTTTTAGTTCAGAGATATAGCACACTAACAGGCCCTTCCGCCCCATAAGCCCTCGCCACTGAAGTACACCTCTGTGACCAATGACCTACTAACCCCTTATGTCTTTTGCAACGTGGGACAAAACTCAAGCTCTCAGAAGAAACCTACGCAGTCACGGGGAGAATATACATAATCCTTACAGACATCCCTGGATTTTAACATGTGTCGCTGACGATGTAATACTGTTATGCTAAATGCAACGCTAACCATGCTGTCCCTGCACAAACTTAGGAGCGGCTCAGTGAGTGAGTGGAGCAGTGAAGGAGTGAGACTTCCTGGCTTTGGCTTATCGGGCTTCGGCGAAAGCAGGCAAGGAGAAAAGGTAAGCTGAGTGATTTTACTTTGCATTCAGAGTCATGCCAGTAGGGTTAGTGCTCTGTACTGGGTGTCAGATGTGGGAACAATGGGTGACCTCCACCCTCCCAAATGGCCACATCTGCACCAGGTGTACCGAGATGCAGTTACTAAGGGAGCGAATTAGGGATATGGAGTTGCAGATTGATGACCTGCGGCTTGTAAGGGAGAGTGAGGAGTTAATCGACTCAACTTTCAGGGTGATAAATACTCCAGAACCCGTGTCAGGTCAGTGGGAAACCGTCAGGGGGGGAAAGAAAAAAGCAAGAAAAACGGAGAGCACACCAGTGACTATCCCACTCAGCAACAGTTGTGTTGGATTCTGTTGAGGGAGATGACTGGACAGAAGATGGCCACGGGCACCAGGTCAATGGCAATGAGCCTGGCAGAGTGGTGCAAAAGAAAAGGAAAAGGAGAAATGCAGTAGTTATTGGGGACTCCATTGTCAGGGGTACAGACAGGGGGTTCTGTGAGCCAGATAAGTATACCCGCATGGTGTGCTGCCTCCCTGGTGCAAGGGTACGAGATATTACAAATCGGGTCCAAAATATTCTGAGAGGAGAGAGAGAGCAGCCTGATGTCTTGGTACATGTGGGTACAAATGACATTTTCAAGAAAAGGGAGGAGGTAATGAAAAGGGATTACAGTGAGCTGGGACGAAAGCTCAAAGACAGGAACGAGAGGGTGGTGATCTCGGGATTACTACCTGTTCTAAATGCAGGTGATGAAAAGAATGTAAGGATAAGGAAAATGAATGTGTGGCTGAGGGGCTGGTGTACAGGGCAAGGATTTGGCTTCTTGGATCATTGGGATCTCTTTTGGGGAAGGCATGATCTTTACAAGAAGGACGGGTTGCACCTAAATCCAAAAGGTGTCAACATTTTGGCAGGAATGTTTGGAACAGCAGTGGGGCAAGGTTTAAACTAATTTGGCAGGGGTGTGGGAACCTGAGTGATAGGGAAAGGGTAGGGAAGATAAAGAAATGGCCAGGGAAAGTAAAATAGGAAAAGTAATGTTGGGAGGAGAAAGTAAAAAATCAGATGGTGCAGTGAGTTTTCAGGTCAATGAGAGTGTTAAGAAAATTACAAAGAAAAATAGTGGGCAGAAAAATCAAAAAAGGTTACAGAAGTTACTAGATATTAAAAGAACAAAGAGCATAAGGGCACTTTATTTGAATGCCTGCAGTATTAGAAATAAGGTTAGTGAACTTGAGGCGCAAATCGGTACCCATGCCTATGATTTGGTAGCCATCACGGAAACATGGCTACAAGGTGACCCTAAATGGGAATTAAACTTTCAAGGGTATCAGGTGGTGCAAAGAGATAGACAGGATGGTAAGGGAGGTGGAGTTGCACTCTTAATCAAAGATGAGCTCCAAGCAGTAGTGAGGGATGATATAAGATCTAAAGAGCATAATGTTGAATCCATTTGGGTAGAGATAAAGAATAACAAAGGGAAAAAATTATTGGTGGGTGTTATCTATCACCTACCAAATAACAATAGTTTAGTGGCACAGGAAATAAATAGAGAGATAAGTGAGGAATGTAATAATGATACGGCAGTCGTCATGGGGGACTTTAACTTCCACATAGATTGGGAAAATCAAGTTGGTCGTGGGAGTCTGGAAGAGGACTTCATAGAATGCATCTGCAATAGCTTTCTTGAGCAACATGTTAAGGAACCCACAAGAGAAAATGCTCTCCTGGATCTAGTGTTGTGCAATGAGATAGGTAGAGTAAATGATGTAATAGTCCGAGACCATCTGGGAAATAGCGATCATAGTATGATTGAATTTCTCATTCAGATGGAAGGGGAAATAGTTAGATGTAAAACTAATATATTATGCCTCAACAGGGGTGACTACCATAGGATGAGGGAGGAATTGGGCAGAGTGGACTGGGAGCACAAGCTCATTGATGAAACAGTTGAGGAACAGTGGAAGATTTTCAAAGAAATATTTTGTAATGCTCAACAAAAATATATTCCGGTCAGGAAAAAGGACAGCAAGGGAGGGAAAAATCAACCGTGGTTAACAAAGGAAATAAAGGAGAGCATAAAATTGAAGGCGCAGGTGTACAAAGCTGCAAAGAGCAGTGGGAAACTGGAAGATTGGGATAACTTTAAGAGACAACAAGGGGGTTACAAAGCAGGTAATAAAAAATGGGAAAAAGGATTATGAAAGTAAATTGGCACAAAATATAAAAACAGAAAGCAAAAAATTTTACAAATATATAAAATGGAAGAGGGTGGCCAGAGTTAACATAGGACCCTTGGAGGATGAGAAAGGAAAACTGGTAGCAAAAAATGAGGAAATGGCCAAGGCATTGAACAAATATTTTGTGTCAGTCTTCACGGTGGAAGACACGTCCAGCATGCCCAAGTGCGGAGTTAAGGATGCGAATGTTGGGGAGGACCTTGATAAAATAGCTGTTACAAAGGAAGTAGTGATGGAGAAACCAATGGGACTAAAGCCAGACAAATCACCTGGTCCTGATGATATGCATCCAAGGGTTCTGAAGGAAATGGCAGAATTATAGTTAATGCATTGGTGGTCATAGACCAAAATTCCTTGGATTCTGGGCAAGTCCTGGCAGACTGGAAGACAGCAAATGTCACGCCACTTTTTAAGAAGGGATGTTGGCAGAAGACTGGAAATTATCGGCCAATCAGCTTGACGTCTGTAGTTGGAAAAATGCTTGAAGCCGTCATTAAAGATGAAATAGTGATACTATCTGTGGGAAGGGTTCAATCAGGCAGACGCAGCATGGTTTAAGAAAGTGAAGATCTTGTTTGACAAACTTGTTAGGATTCTTTGAGGATATAATGGGTGCGGTGGATTGAGGGGAACAGGTTGATGTTATGTATTTGGATTTCCAGAAAGCATTTGATAAGGTGCCACACAAGAGACTTCTCAGTAAGTTACAGGAAAGTGGAGTCCGGGGAAGTCTATTGGCATGGATCGAAAATTGGTGTCTGACAGGAGGCAGAGAGTCGGGATAAGTGGGAGTTTTTCAGGTTGGCAGAGAGTGGTAAGTGGGGTGCCGCAGGGGTTGGTGCTAGGCCCACAACTGTTCATCATTTACATTGATGACTTGGAGGAGGGGACAAAATGTGGTGTAGCCAAGTTTGCGGATGACACCAAATTGAGTGGAAGAGCAAATTGTAATGAGGATGTGGAGAGTCTGCAGAGGGATATGGTTAAGCTGGATGAGTGGGCAAAGGGCTGGCAGATGGAGTACAATGTTAGTAAGTGTGAGGTTATCCACTTTGGCAAGAAAAATAAAAGAGCTGAATATTACTTAAAGGGTGAAAAACTACAGCATGACATTGTGCAGAGGGACTTGGGAGGGCTTGTGCATGAATCACAAAAAGTTAGGTTGCAGGTGCAGCAGGTTATCAAGAAGGCAAATGGAATGTTGGCCTTCATCGCTAGAGGAATTGAATTCAGGAGTAGGGAGGTAATGTTGCAACTGTATAAGGTACTGGTGAGACCACACCTGGAGTACTGTGTCCAGTTCTGGTCTCCATATTTGAAGAAGGATATACTGGCTTTAGAGATGGTCCAGAGGAGGTTTACTAGGTTGATCCCTGGATGAAGGGGTTGACTTATGATGAAAGATTAAATCGTCTAGGATTGTATTCGCTTGAGTTCAGAAGAATGAGGGGAGATCTTATAGAAACATATAGGATTATGAAGGGTATGGATAGGATAGATGTAGGAAGGTTTTTTGAGCTGTCCGGGGAAACTAAAATGAGAGGACACACTCTCAAGATTCGGGGGAGTAGATTTAGGACAGAGATGAGGAAAAATAGTTTTTCCCAGAGAGTAGTGAATGTTTGGAATTCTCTAACCAGGAAAGTGGTTGAGGCTGCTTCATTAAACATATTTAAAATTCGGTTAGATCAATTTTTACATGATAGAGGAATTAGGGGTTATGGGGAGTATATTTCAAAGTGAAGGTTGATAGGTTATTGATTAGTGAGGGGAGAAGACAGGTGAATAGGGTTGAGATGTGTAGAGTTCGTTGAAAGAATCAAAGACGTTGATCCAAACCAAGGCTTTTATTAGCAAAAGACAGGAGCTCTTCACAGGTGGCCGACCAGTCCGGAATGATCCGACCTGGCTAGGGTCCTCAGTGATACATCAAAGGGGTCTTCATGGTAACCGGTGAGGGGTTTCAGTGGTACACTGGAGGGGTTTCAATGGTACACCAGTGGGGGTCTCAGTATACACCAGAGGTCCCATATCTAGATGGGGTCTCATTATCCAACAGTCAAGACACGGAGTCAGCTCATCCAACCTCTACATCCTGCGATGAGTTTATCTTGCCTGGTTTGTTCATTGTTGAGCTGATACCCTCAATTCCTATCAGTTATGTGGTATTAAAACTCAGGAATAGGTCAAAAGTGACGGTCCAGTGGTCAAATCCCTCACTTGCTGTTTAAGTAGGACATGCTGATGTCTGACTGCAGAGCTCAGGAAGGGATGCTGGACACAAAGAGCAAGAAACTCTATGGAAAGGATGTTGTTTTGGAAAAATGCCTCTGTCCATGTATTTACCCATAGCAATCATTACAAACCAGAATATTACGAATCAGTTTGATTCTTACCAGTAACATGACTTGTCCCGACTCTCACAGTCCGTGAAATTGGAACTGATGAAGATATCCTTGTAAATACGCCCACATAGGCAATAGAGATCAGATGATATCTGAGCACATGACTTCATCAGTGGCAAGATGACAGACAGGGCCTTTTCTCGATCTCCAGGATGGTTCCGCCTGTTGCAAAGTGAAGTGAAGACAAATTGTAAGACATTCTACTGGTGAGAAAACAAAGAAACGATTCACAAAAGAGAACACGATTGTCTTTTTGACGGAGTGTGGGGAATTCATAATAAGCATTAAAGAAATAGCAGAGGGATTAAATGAATTCTTTGTCTCTTTGTAGTTTAAGACAGAAATTATCCTGGAAACATTAAGGAACCAAGAATTAGTGGTGCAAGGAAACCAATGAAATTTGGAGACACGCAGGATGTTGGAATCTGGAGACGCTGGAATCCAGAGCCAAAAGCAACCTGCTGGAGGACTCATCAGGTCGAGTAGCTTTGGTGATGACAAAGAAAAGTCAACGTTTCTGGTCAGAATCCTTAATCAAATCTGAGGATGTGAATGGGTTTGGGTTCAGGGATTAATGATTTATAATCTATACAGCAGGTTTATTGTAACCAGGTTTAGTGCTAAATCAAAATAATGGAAAAGTAAATTATGGGGAAACAAGAAACAATCCAAGGAAATATTTCAAGTAACAATGTGTGCAGGACCAACAACATGAAAAATGTGAAAACTTCCAGCAAATGTCCCGTTTGTTTTGTGGACTCTCCCACATCTTTCCTCATCTCTCCTGATGACAGAAGTCCCTGACAAATTGCTCAGGCATGAATGTTGACTGCTTATTTCTCTCCATGGATGTTCCATGACATGCTGAGAGAGCAAGATAGCAAGAGACGCCTGGTTAGGTTCAGCAGAGATCTTTGGTGATAGAAGATTAAAAGGAGGCACAGGAAGTTCACAAGGAATGGCCAGATGGTAGCATTAAGAGAGGATATTTCAAAAAGCTCCAAAAACAGCTGCAGTAACATGGCTGCAAGCCTCCTAAAATGGGTCAGCATGCAATTAGGTCAAATGCACCAGGAAGACCCCTTTAATGTCCACTACCATCCTCCATCAGCTGACAAACTAAAGCTCCTGAGCAACATTTGGAAGAAGTGCTGAAGGGAGCGAGAGCACAGACAGGGAATTGGTTGGAGAAACCAATACCCATCATCAAGAGTGGTTTGGGAGCCCCATCAGTGACCAGATTGTCTGAGGAATGAAGAATGGGGTTGCCTGACTGGATCTCCAGCAGGGAGTGAATAAACCCACGCATATGACTTCATATCACGACCTGCATACAATATTCCAGATGCAGTCTGAATGGAAGTGACCACCACATAAACCCTTGTGAAAACAAAGCCCCAACTTTGCACTGAGAGCACTCTTCATCATGTTCTGTGGTACTACAATCACATTAACTGGGTTAATATCAGTCAAGTCAGCAGGTTCCAAACTAAGCAACGTTGAGGCATTTTGATTCATCATCAGAAACAGAAATGTTTACCACCAAAATATGTAGCTTCATTTAGAGCCACTCCTCAACCCTGATTCAATTTCCAGTCCAGGAAGGCATGTTGGGAGCAGAGTCTACACACGAGGGTGTCCCACACAGAGCTACACACACACTGTATTTGACTGCAAAACCAGCTTGCAAATAATGATCGCACAACTGCACAATGGGTTAAAGTTTGTCAAGTGTTTTCAGGAAAGTTTCCCAATCAATATATAGAGGTCCCAACCAGAAAGAGTGAAATAGTGTATTTCCTTATTGGGGAATGAGACAGGCAGGTGACAGGACAGAGTGCAAGAAAACACTGGACATAGTGATCATTATGCCATTAGTTTCAAGATAATTATCGAAAAACCATTTTGAGATTCTCAGTTGGACAAAGGTGGTATCAGAAGGAACCTGACAAGTTATAATTAGGACCGGTTGTTTTCTGGGAAGGGTGTGTTTGGAGTCAAAGTAGGTAGTGGAGGACATTAATGAACACTTGGCTTCAGTATTCACCAGAGAAAGGACTTTGGCAGTTGTGAGGATGACTTAAAGCAGACTGAAACGCGTGAACATGTTGACATTAAGAGGATGTGCTGGAGCTTTAGAAAAGCATGAAATTAGATACGTCACCAGGACTAAACGAGATTCATCCAAAACTACTGTGGGAAGTAAGGGAGAACATTGCAAAGCTACTGCTGATGATCCTCATATCGTCATTAAGGACAGGAGAAGTACAAGAGGATTGGAGGGTTGCAAATGATGTTCCCCTCTTCAAGAAAGGCAGTAGAGATAATCCAGGAATGAACAAGTTGTTGGAGAATATCCTGAGAGACAGGATTTACAATCATTTGGAGAGGCATGATCTGATTAGGAATAGTCAGCTGGGCTTTGTCAGGGGAAGGTCATGTTTCACAAGCCTGATTGAATTCTTTGAGGCTGTAACAAAGCACATTGGTGAAGGTAGAGCAGTGAATGTAGTGTTTATGGATTTCAGTAATGCATTTGATAAGGTTTCCCATGCAAGGCTCATTCAGAAAGTAAGGAAGCATAGAATCCAAGGAGGACTTACTCAGTCGATACAGAATTGGCTTATCCAGAGAAGGCAGAAATTAGTTGTAGATGGTTCGGATTCAACATGGAGGTTGGTGATGAATGGTGATCCGCAGGGATCAATTCAGAGAACAGCGCATGTGTTGGGTGGTGTGGATCCTTGATGATTGCTGCTGCTCTCTGATGGCAGCGTTCCATTTAGATTATCCCAATGGTGGCTAGAGTTTTGCCTGTTATGTACTGGGCTATGTCCAGGGCTTTCCTTTCAGAGGTATTAGTGCCCCCATATCAGGCTGCGATGCAGCCAGTTAACACACTTTCCACATCTGTAGAAGTCATGCCAAACGTTCACAAACTCTTGAAGAAGTAGAAGTGGTGAAGTGCTTTCTTCACAATGTGTGTTGGGTCCAGGAAAGGTCCTCCGAAATGGTGACTCCAAGGAATTTGAATTTACTCCCCCTCTCTACCTCTGATCCTCCATTGATCACTGGATCATACACATCTGGTTTTCCCTTCCTAAAGTCTGCAATCAGATCCAAGATTTTGGTGATATTGAGTGCGAGGTTATTGCTGCTACACTATTCAGCCAAGGTTTCAATCTTTCTCCTGTATGCTGACTCAGTGCCCATTTTTGATAAGCTCATTTCTGCTGCATACCAACAAATTTGTAAATAGTGTTGTGTCATACCATGTCATGCAGATGGAGGTATAAACCAAGTAGAGAGAGGGGCTAAATACACAGCCCTGTGGTGCTCTGGTACTGATGATTATGGAGGAGATATTCTTACGAATCTTCACTGATTGAGGTCTGGAGGTGAAATCCAGGATCCAATGACTCAGTGGGGTATTATAGCCCAGGTTTTGGATTTTGTTGATCAGGTTTGAGGGGATGATGGTGTTGAATTGAAATCAATAAATGAGCAACCTGATATATGCATCTTTGCTGTCCAGGTGTTCTAGGGTTTGTGGACAGCCAGTGAGATGGCATCTGCCATTAACCTGTGGCTGTGGTCAGTGGCAGATTAGCCATTAGGTTGAGTGAGCTGAAGCCTAGAGGCCTGGAAGAGGGTCCGTCACAACCCCTGGGAGAGTCGGCGTCAGAAGAGATTAAAGAGTCCCAAACAAGTGTACAGCACTATTGATCAAGGCACCTTTTCTCTCAAAACGATTTTGTTTTCAGCGTGAACCCATGTGTGAGAAATTGGGACTGGGAGCCTCGGGGCCAGGGCCTCTGCAAATTGAATAAAGTGATAATGTCACTTCAAAGCAGCAGTTCTGTACAGATGAGAAGGTGGTTGTTCTGCGTGACTGGGCCGCTGAGGGGAAACTCATGAATGAGTGTTGGAGTGTTACAACAATTTCCAAAGTATTGTATCAGTGCTCTGCTTAAAACAAAACATTGCAGTTTTAGTTTTGTTTGTGTGAGTGAATGAGTTTACTGTACAGAAGAACGATCTCCATGGATCATCTATTGGGTGCACTGCAATTTGATACATGTTAATAGATTTCACTGCACAATCTGTGGACCTGACCAATCATGTAATTAATCAGGTTGCCTGGTAATAGATGTTATTTATTTGCTGATTGAGATGCGAATGGAGGGGGTTGTTTATCTTGTAAAATTTGCTGTCCATTAGCATATTTCAGACTAAGAGGCCCTTCTCTATTACAAATTCCCAGTGACGATAGTGCGTCCACTGTGACTCCAATGTAACCATTTGTCAATATGGGTTCGCGGTAGTCCTGGGTCCACCCAACAATCAAGGTTCGCGGAAGTACCGCGTTCACTTGTCAATCAGCAGTGGGGTCTCGGTCCCATCTATCAATTTGGGCTCTGCTGGTCCCACTGTTACCTGTCAATCAATGCTCGTGTTTGTAGGCGAGCATGAGTCTGGGGTCTGCCTCCTGCAGCAGAGCTCGGCACATGCATCGTCGCTCATGGGAGGTAGACTTTTTTTTAAAAAAGACTTTCCCTTCTGTGTTATTTTGTATCAAGACTTTTTTTTTTAGAACTGATTTTATTTATCCTTTTGTTTCAAATTATTTGGGATAACTGACGGCTTCTGTAAGGTAACATTTTGTTTGATTTTAATGAAGTTTTTCCTCCCCTCCTCCAACCAAACACCAACTGGTGTATTCCCAGCACATAAATGTAGTATATGTGAGGGCATCTCACTCAAAGGATAATAATTTTACTTTATTCTATTCAACAAAGGGTGGGGGCCATGGTGCCGGGAGGGGAAGGTCAGGGGGGGCCTTACTAAAGCTCAGCCTTGGGCCCGGGTGATAATTAACCCACCACTGGCTGCGGTAGGCAAATTGGAATAGATCAATGTCACCGCTCAGGCTGGAGCTGATATGCTTTAACACCAGCTTCTCAAAACACTTGATCTCTATGGATAAGAGTGCCACTGGTTGGTAGTCATTTAGGCAGGTGACCAAATTTGTTTGAAACGTGTGGGTACCATGCCCTGTCAAAGTGTGATGTTGAAGATCAGCCAAATGGTCAGCATAGGTTTTCAATACTCGGCCAGGTACTCCATTCGGACCGAATGATTTCTTTAGATTCACCCTCCTGAAAGGCAGCCTGTACATCTCTTCAGATACTGACATAAGAGAATTATCAGGTCACATGGGGGTGCACAGAAATGTGTGGAGTGGTTCATTTCGCTAGGTCAAATTGAAGGCAGAGTACAATTTTATGAACCAAAGACAATTATTATTATTTTCTTACATTGATGAGGTAAGATGGTAAAAAAAAAATGATGCTGCTGCGTAACACCGAATTTCAGGACGTGTTCAGGAGAGCCTGGGGGGGGATCACTCCCTTCTCTCCATTGATGTAGTCAAGAGCACCAAATTCCTTGGTGTGCACCTGGCAGAGGATCTCTCCTGGTCCCCCCCAACACCCATTGCCAAGAAAGACCAACAATGCCTTTACTTCCTGTGGAGGTTGAGGAAAGTCCAGCTTCCACTCTCCCTCCCCTCCTGGGCAAAGATGCATAAAATGACGAGTGGCATTGACCTTGTGGACGGCTAGAAGCTTTTTCCCAGGGCTGAAATGGCTAACGCAAGGGGACATAGTTTTGGGAGCTTGGGAGCAAATACAGGGTGGATGCAAGAGATGCAATGGTGGTTGAGGCAGGTACAATGGGATCTCTTAAGAAACTATCAGATCAGTATATGGAACTGAGAAAAATGGAGGGTTATGTAGTAGGGGAAATTCTAGGCATTTGTTGGAGTAGGCTGTTCGGTCAGCACCGTGGGCCGAAGGGCCTGTACTGTGCTGTAAATTTCTATATTGTATGTTCTATGTAAGTGTGAGGACTTCAAAGGTGAAATCTTGAGAGTTCAGAATTGTACATTCCTGTCAGAATTAAAGGCAAGGCTAATAAGTTTAACAAACCTTGGTTTTCAAGAGAAATTAAGACCCTGGTTAAGAAGGAGGTGGTACAGAGCAGGAATAGGCAGCAAGGATCAAATGAGGTAATTGAGGTATAAAGAAATGCAATAAATGCTTAAGAAGGAAATTAAACCGAGTTGTCTGCAGTCAGTAAGGCGAAAAGAAGGCATAAGGCTGGCCTTACAGACAAGCTCGAGGGCTTCTTCAGAGCAAAAGTATAGCCAAGGACAAAATTGGTCCTCCTGAAGATCAGTGGTCACTATGCATGAACCAAGCAAGATGGGTGAGATCTTAAATTAACTTTTTTGCATCTGTGTTTACTCAGGAGACGGACACAAAATTTGGAAGTAACGAAAAGAGCAGTGTGGTCGTGGACCTCCTACAGATTACAGAGAAGGAGGTTCTTACTGTCCTGAAGCAAAAAAGAGCAGATAAATCTCCAGGGCCCGACAAGATATTCCATCAAATAAAAAACGTGAGAATTATACACAATAGCACTGGTAAGAAACGCTCAGCTGGTAGTATTTGTGTTGTACAGGGCAGTACTTGAGAACAAGTGCCTGCCCTCCTCCTACCTGTTCAGTGCAAAGCAGTAATGGAACTTGATGTTGGGGAGGTCAGCCACATTGCAGACGGGCAGGTTTTGCAGGGTTTCCACCAGCCTGATCGATGCCTCAAAGTCCTTCGAAACAGAAGTACCAGAGTCATAATTACTCAAGAGTTATCCAATATTATCTGATGTCTCTCACGAGCAGTGAGATCACAGTGAAATATATTTTACAAATTAACCATTTGCAGCATGGAAATATTTGCTCTGGGACAGTCAAAAGTAAATTCCATTTTCATGGTTAATTTCTTTATTTTTTTCTCTCTTTCAACCCCTTTCCCACATTCCCCCACCTCTCTTCATCCTTTCCCCTTTCGATAAAAAGCAGAGATGACATGTGCGCTGAGAAATTAGACTGCAGACATCATGGCTGTGTTTAAAATGTCCCAAGGTTTACACTAAAGATAAATCTGAAGTCACTTCAGCAGGAAAAAAGAAACAAGTTCCAATGTTGGGACACCCTTGCTTTAAAAGAAAAACATTAAGTTGATGAGCTCCAAGAGATGGTAACATCCAACTTTTAGGTTTTATACAGACTGCTGATGGCTGGGCTCATGGGGTGGCAGTGGTGTCTGCCTGCTAACCCAGGGAAGTTGGTCAATGCTGTGAAGAACATCTCTCCAAAGTGTGTGTGTGTGTGTGTGTGTGTGTGTGTGTGTGTGTGTGTGTGTGTGTGTGTGTGTGTGTGTGTGTGTGTATATACATACAATATATATCTCTATATCACACATTTATAAATAAATACAGTAAAATTTCCAATATTCAGCACCTCTAGATATTGGTAGATACCACTTAAGTGATTTTGCCAGTTGCTTGAGATTGTGTTGTGTGATTGGCATACTAACCACTAGGGTGTGCCAATTTTAAACTTCCATATTTTTTGCCTATTTATTGCTGGTTGCTTGAATTCCAGGAAACAGGAATTTTACTGAACGTGTACAGAGATGAGGAGGGGCCACAATTAAGCCAGGGGTCACCTTCTCACCATGAATTTTAACAATAAATTGCACTGTACATACATTGCACTTCGGAGTTACAACAATAGATGTCACTGCCATTTTGAAAAACTACTAGACTGACTGTTGCAATGTTACTCATCTATGAAAACATTTATCTCAGTTTGAAAAAAATAGTTTACATGAGTTTATTAAAGAACTAAAAAGACAGAAAATAGCAACGAAGTGCTGAAAACTTCAGACATGGTGGGAAATTAATATTTTTTCACAGAAGTTATGGGGAAGTGTGTTTGTTTGATTTGTAAGGAATCTGTTATCTGTTATAGCCTAACTACATATGTACTTATTGCATTATAATCATTAACATGGTCACTTGGGCTATGAACTGTATTCACTGAGAATACAGTTGTGGAGGAATGTTGGAGATGACCTTGTCTCTTTCTTGATCTTTTCTTTTTATTTTGCACTGCCTTTTGAATGAGAATTTTAAAGAGTTTCATTGCATTCATTTAAATTAAAGAGCAGCAGGTGCAGAAGTGCCCACTATAATATGTGGGCACATCAATAAACTACTGTAATGTCAATAGTTAAACTTCAGTCGTTTCGTCTAGTTATTTCGATAGAAAATGAATTTTCAATGGAACAGGGGTTTTCTAGTCTAAAATCACCACTTTTCATGCAGTGTAACCTGTTGAAAATTCCCAGGCTGAATATTGCTTGACCTGTGACTCCTTATATTTTTATGTATGTGGCCCACAGCCAAAAACGTTTGGTCACCTCGGCCTTAAAGACGGTGGCAAATTCAAACCCAGGTCAATGACACTGTATAACCTTGTGCTAATTGGGCCACCCAAACTATCCTTTGTACTGGTATTTATTATCTCTTTTAATTTAATGTTGTTTAATCATAGTTGTTTTATTTAATAAAGTATCTGTTTGGTTGAAAATAAGAATCTTCATGCATATGTATAAATACCAAAATATTACTGTGAACAATTAGCAATCTTTTGTACAGAATTTGTTGTATCTTTTAATTTAGTTCAATGAGTTTACCATTATTGTTTACTGTACAAGAACCTGTAATCTCTTTTCTTTGGCTTGGCTTCACGAACGAAGACTTATGGAGGGGTATGTCCACGTCTGCTGCAGGCTCCTTGGTGACTGACAAGGCCGATGCAGGACAGGCAGGCACGGTTGCAATGATTGCAAGGGAAAATTGGTGGGTTGGGGTTTGGTGTTGGGTTTTTCCTCCTTTGTCTTTTGTCAGTGAGGTGGGCTCTGTGGTCTTCTTCAAAAGAGGTTGCTGCCCGCCGAACTGTGAGGTGCCAAGATGCACGATTGGAGGCGAATTCAGCCCACTGGCGGTGGTCAATGGGGCAGGCACCAAGAGATTTCTTTAAGCAGTCCTTGTACCTCTACTTTGGTGCACCTCTGTCTCGGTGGCCAGTGGAGAGCTCACCATAGAACATGATCTTGGGAAGGCGATGGTCCTCCATTCTGGAGACGTGACCTACCCAGCGCAGTTGGGTCTTCAGCAGCATGGATTCGATGCTTGCGGACTCTGCCAGCTCGAGTACTTCGATGTTGGTGATGAAGTAATTCCAATGAATGTTGAGGATGGAGCGGAGACAGCACTGATGGAAGCGTTCTAGGAGCCGTAGGTGATGCCGGTAGAGGACCCATGATTCGGAGCTGAACAGGAGCGTGGGTACGACAACGGCTCTGTACACGCTGATCTTTGTGTGTTTCTTCAGGTGGTTGTTTTGTAGTCTTCCAAAGGCGCTATTTGCCTTGGCGAGTCTGTTGTCTATCTCTTTGTCGATCCTTGCATCAGATGAAATGGTGCAGCCGAGGTAGGTAAACTGGTTGACCGTTTTGAGTAATAGCGTTCCACTAACTGCTTTTTTTTTTAAAACCATGCTACTCAAGTGCCAGTTAATGAAGAAATCAAAGGCTGTGTAGTGTTAGGTCTGCTTTGTTCATGAATGAGTGAGACAAACACCAGACTGAGTCGAAATCAGGGTTCTTTGTTCTTTATTACCGGATTGTAACACTTGCAACTAACCATGTTAGTCGGAGAATGCATTCTGCCGTTATCAGCAAAATGGTGATTTTTTATACCCTTGGATACATGCTTAGAACATCATCATATCATTACTTGTCCAATGACTAAAACTGTTGCTATCCTTTCCCTGCTAGCTTCCTGCCTCTCAATCCATCAATGTCTCTCTTATCTTGTAAGTACAAGGATGCATTCACATCTTGTTACAGCCCTGTACAGGGTAACTCCTTACAGTAGTTAACCAGGAATCATGGCTTTTATTAGTAGAAAATCAGTAGTACAATAATGAATGATAATGGGTGCGTTCACAGTTATAGGCAAGGGGAGTGTCTTTAGTGGTAGAGATAATACACTCTCAATGTCAGTAGAGCAGACAAAGCACAGCGAAAGACTGACAGCATGGCACAGGTTCATTACAGCTACCAAGAAAGAACACTACAGCATAGAAAACAGGCCATTTGACCCCTCTAGTCTGTGCCAAAACACCGCTAACCTAACTGTCATATGCACGGATAGGTTAACTTACCTGGATAGCAAGCAAAATCTCAATCTATCTTGGTTCACATGACAATCAACAGTTCAGTGCACTTTGCTTTTGGCTTTTTTGACTCAATGATTGCAGCTGCTGAGTTCTCCAAATCCAGGAACCTGTCATCCTGCCAGCTTTGCATTGAGGAAAGTTCCATACAGAGAGATTGCAAACCGGTTTGACAGCCTGCTCAAGAGTTCTGTAATCACAGAAGGAGAGCTGGCCTGCCATCCGGTGTTAGTGCCACAATATCACAGCTTCTCACTGAATCAGTTTGCATAAACAGGAAAAAGTAGTACACATGGTGACCAAGCCAAATTAAACAAGGGAATAATTTCTTCCTAACCTTGTACATTTGTAATGTTTCGTATTTAATTTTTTTGTCCGCCAATTCTCTCCTTTTCGTTATATCATCCTTTTTCATTAATTCCTTTTTTCTACTTACTATCTCCCTTTCCAGCTGTTCTATTTCCCGATTGTAATTCTTTTTCATCTTAGTCACATAACTTATTATCTGCCCTCTAATGAAGGCTATCAATGCGCTCCTTAATATAAATTTATCTTTCACTGATCCTGTGTTTATTTCAAAATATGTTTTAATTTGGCGTTCAATAAACTCCCTAAATTCCTGTCTTTTAAGTAGCATGGAGTTTAACCTCCATCTATATGTTCTTGGTGGGATGTCCTCCAGTACTATTATCAATAATAGGGGTGAATGATCTGATAACAATCTAGCTTTATACTCAGTTTTCCTAACTCTCCCTTGTATATGGGCTGACAACAAAATCATATCAATCCTTGAGTATGTTTTGTGCCTACTCGAATAATACGAAAATTCCTTCTCTCTTGTGTGTTGCCTCCTCCATATATCCATAAGTTTCATTTCCTGCATTGATTTAACCATAAATTTGGCTACTTTATTCTTTTTACTACTCTTTCGTCCATTTTTATCCAACATTGGGTCCAAATTAAGGTTAAAATCCCCTCCTATCAATATATTTCCTTGTGTGTCTGCAATCTTCAAAAAAATATCCTGCATAAACTTTTGATCATCCTCGTTAGGTGCATATATATTGAGCAAATTCCAAAATTCTGAGTATATCTGACACTTTATCATTCCATACCTCCCTGCCGGATCTATTATTTCCTCCTCTATTTTGATTGGTACATTTTTGTTAACTAGTATGGCTACACCTCTAGCTTTTGAATTATAGGATGTTGCCGTTATGTGTCCTACCCAGTCTCTCTTTAGTTTGTTATGTTCTGCTTCAGTTAGATGCGTTTCCTGCACAGATGATATATCTATTTTTTTCTTTCTTCAATAAATTTAGTAGCCTCTTCCTTTTAATTTGGTTCTGTATTCCATTAATGTTTATAGTCATATAGTTTAACATGGCCATCTTATATCTTGCATACACCTCTTTTCCACCTCTTCGCCACCTCCATCCCCCTTTTCTCCATTTTCATCTTAGTTTTTTCTTATTACACTTAATGTACAATAACACATTTAAGACAAAGTAACCCTGCAGTTCCCACATCCACTAATACCTTAACCCCCAAAAGTTCCCCCCTCTGAGTTGCCCCTTATCCCTTGCCAAGCTCCTGTCTTTTGCTAATAAAAGCCTTGGTTTGGATCAACAAGTCTTTGATTCTTTCAACGAACTCTACACATCTCATCCACCAGGAGTAGTTGGATGTCCCCAGTCATCTGCTCAAGGAAGATCTGACGGAATAGGAAACAAGGTTTATGATCCTCTGCCAGTACCAGCATCTTGTCCATGAGGGCCGATGGTATGCAGTCCCCAATTCTGTCAAGTTGCAGGAGCCTGGAGGCACGCGGCTGAGACGAGCGCCCGAAAGTGCCAAGGACCAGGTTCTTGAGGGGAGGATATTTTCCCTCAGTGAGTGGGCTGTGTATTAGATCGTCCACCCTGGCTGCCGTTTCTTCGTCCAGCACATTCACGACGTGGTAGAACGTCATGGTGTCTGCTGAAATGTTCCTCAGTTGAAACTGCGCCTCCACCTGCCCAAACCACTGGACCATGGGTCCAGAAGGGGGGCAGTTTGATAGCAATGGTGTTGATCTCTGCTGGATCCATGTTCTTGGGACCAGAGAGGCATCAGGGTCACCATTGCAGAGCTGGACACAGCCAAGAAAGACTCAGCCACCATATTGAAAGTCATTAATGACCGTTTTTATTCAAATTCAATGCGCGCCATTTTAAGGGCAGCCTGAGCATTGTGACGTCATAATCGCTGCCCCAGGCGTGCAGGCAGGGAGAAAACCGACAGCGCCATCTTCCCATGGCTGGCCTGCCACATGGTGTGACACGCGGGACCGGTCGTAATGAGAGAGTGCGCCGCCACACCTTCACCTTTTTGTCTATCACACTGTACTTGAGAATACTTTAATCTTTCTAGTCTCCTTGCGATATAAAGAGTAGAGAGCATCCAAAAAGATTTACATAGATAATGTCAGAACCAAGGAGATTTAATCACAACAGACTTTTTCACAACAGAGGCTGCGGTGTATTTACTCAGTTAATTTATTTATCATCCCATAATGAAGAAGTCTATTCACCCCTTCAAGTCTGTGCTAATCTCTGCTGGGAACTTATCCACCTAGAGAGTGGTGAGAGTGTGGAACAAGCTGCCTGCAGAAGTGGTGAACATATTTTGATAAGTACATGGATGGGAACGACATGGATGGCTATGGTCTGGGTACAGGTCAATGGGACGAGACAGAATAATAATTTGGCACAGATTAGAGGGGTCAAAGGGTCTTTTATCCTGAAATGCTCTATGTTAGTGTGCCATATAAACACCAGCACAGAAATAATGGGCTGAATGGTCTTTTCCTATGCTTGCAATGTTGTATACTGCTGTGATTGTGACTGGATCAAGTGATCAATAAGGGTACAGGAATTGGTTAGCCTTGGAAATCTAGCCAAGTTTACTAAGTGTTCAAAAAAGACCATGATGAAACAAAAACAAACGAAATCAGTTTTTAAAAAAAAATCAGATGGCCATCAACTTTTCATCCATCTGCTCTGCAATGAGTTATAGAGTCTATAAAGCAGAAAATTAATTTGAGAAACTACAAATAAGGAAAAGAAACATTTGTGTAACAACTAATCAATTAAATACCACAGTTGAATAAGTTTCTCTTTTTAGTTTATGCTTAGGATGTGGCCATTGGGGGAAAACCACAGTCGACTGCAAGTTTCTGATTTCCCCGTGAAGGTGGCCAGAGATTTTCTCCAATCATTTCTAAGTGTTGTTATAAGACTTCAATAATAGTTGGTTCTGCATTCACAGACCAGCCAAAAGTGGCAGGTTTGATTCCCTGGTAAGTCTGCTAAGATTTTTTTTCTGCTACGATCAGGGAAAAGGCACACGAGCCTAAAGATGAGCACTCAGTGGCACAAGGACAGTTTCTTCCCCACTGACATCAGATTCCTGAATGATCACTAGACAAAACCACTTTCTGTGGACTATTGTTTATTTATTGTTGTCAGGTGGTTATAATATGACTGTTTGTTTAATGATGCAAAACAACAAACTTTGTGACTTGTTCATGATAATAAATTCATATTCTGATTTACTGTTACCAATGTTATATTTTATGATCCTTAAAACAGCTTCAATTCTTCGCTTTCTAAGGTCAATACACTCAGCCTCGAGATTTTCAGTGTATTTATTTATCCACTGCATTCCTCCAATTTCAGCCCAAAACACTATAACAACACGACTTTGAAAACTGCCAGGAGTGTCACGACCACGTTACACTATAACAACACGACTTTGGAAACTGCCTGGAATGTCACGACCACGTTACACTATAACAACACGACTTTGAAAACTGCCTGGAGTGTCACGACCACGTTACACTATAACAACACGACTTTGAAAACTGCCTGGAGTGTCACGACCACGTTACACTATAACAACACGACTTTGAAAACTGCCTGGAGTGTCACGACCACGTTACACTATAACAACACGACTTTGGAAACTGCCTGGAGTGTCACAACCACGTTGCACTATAACAACACAACTTTGGAAACTGCCTGGAGTAAGGTGTACTCCTGGCATTTCTATTTTGGACAGTCATCTTCTCAGAAGTCAGACTTGGGACTGCAAACACTTCCACAGATGGGATGGGTCGATGGTAGTCTGAGAAGGGGTCCACTCTTTTCATCATTTATGTGGGGCTCCTGTTCTGAGGTTCTCAATACCATCACAAATACTGCTTCTCTCCTTTCAGTGACAGGGCCCAGAGATTCCCAGGAGTCAGTGAGGATGCTGGGCTCAGAACTGAATGCCTGTTTCAGGAGTCTGGTGTCAGACAGGCTATGCAGCCTGCCCAATATGGCAAATTTACTACAATTGGGGCTTCAGTGCTGTGGTGAGAATACTGACATTGAGTTGGGAGTATTTTGCAGAGACGAGTGTTGTTACCTTTCTGACACCTTGAGATGCCAATAGGTCCAGGACTCCAAAGCTAGGATTATACCTACCTAGCCCTGTGCTGAGTCTGAGCCATTGATCTTCAGTACCCAATTCATCCACAAACTAAAGTCCTCATTGAAGACAACAATGGATTTCATGACTGAAGTCTGCCTTAATTGAGATATACTCCCAGGGCATGGGAAGCAATCCATCTTTTCCAAAGGGGTGTGTTTCCAGCGGGAACATGCTGGTGGATGATCGATCTCTTGCAGATGTTGAGCATGAAGCCCATTCCCCGGAAGGTTTTGATGAACAAGTTGACAATGGCTTTGCGGCGTCTGCCCACTCCAGCTGGAATACCAGGTCAGACTGACTTTGTCTCAGCAATATAGTTGCAGTCCATTGAATAGTTTCCTCCTGGTTCTGGAGATTAGGTGCACTCTGTAGATGTTTGTTGGAGGTGTGGAAAAATTGGGAAACTTGCTGGGGCAATGGTGCAATCCAACACTTCTTCGATACAAAATATCTGGTTCAGCCAAGAGAAGTCTCGCTATTTTACAGCAAGAAGAACGCTAGAAATTCCATTCTATCTCAAGTCTTACACGTTGCATGTACAAAAATAATCTGCAAAATGCAAACATTGTGCTTACACTAAAATTTCAGTTGGGATGAGAGAGGGGGAGTGGGGAAGGGGAGGGAATATTCTGAAAATGGTCTTTATGTAAATGCACCACAATGCAATAACAACCATATAATGTGCTTCAGTGCTGAAGGTTGTGGAATAAACATCCAATAATGCCAGAGGGCATAGATTAGGGTCTTGCTTTCTACAAGACCAGAACCCTCTCAGTTCACACAGGTTTATCAGATTAAATGCTGTTCAAATTTCCTGCAGTGGAACCTGACCCTGGTAAAATATAAAGGATCATTAAAACGGCTGAGGTCACATTGCTTAAATAGGACTCAGAGAATACTGCCATTCATCACCAAGGATCTTTGATCTATCAGGAAGGAGGTACAAGAGCATCAAAATCAAGACTGCCAGGCTGGGAAATTGCTCCTTCTCACAGGCTGTGAGATTGATGAACAGTGTCCTGTAATCTCGCTTACTGTAAGTGAAAAATTATTCAAAAATATTTATACATATTTACATTGTATTATATCTTTACAAGGGGGCGTGTGTGTAAATATATATAGTCCCTTGCAAAGCAAGCAGCAAGAACAACCTATTCTTTTCCAAAGTTAAATCATAAATGCATTGACAGCTTGCAAAATAAGCCTAAAATGTAATGGGCTATGTTAACAGACTGCATTATCTGATAGGTCATAATTTCCGACTTCAATAAGACATAGGAGCAGAAATAGGCTATTCAGCCCATCAAGTCTGCCCTGCCATTCAATCTTGAACTGATCCATTTTCCCACTCAGGCCCACTGCCATCCTTTCCCCATACCCTTTGATGCCCTGGCTAATCAAGAACCTAGCTGGTCCAGGTATTCTAAACCAGCTGACGCACCTGTACATCCCGAAACGATAACAGAAGGTTCACCACAATGTCCGCACTCAGGAGCTCAACACTGTCTAGACGCTGTTGTATTCGTGCAAGAGCTTCCCGCAGCTCCTTCCCACTGTACATCTCCCTGGCTTTGCGAATGTCATTCCGAATGATTTCCCGAAAATACTCACTGCAGAATGGAAATAAAAAGGCCATTCCTCAGTCATGCAAGAAAACAAGACTAATTCCAGTGCTGCTACTTCTATTGAATTCTCACATCATAGCCTCTTCATAAATGGAGGTCCATTAATCCTTCAGGGATATTTTTCCAGTTGGACAATATTAAGCTTCAAGCATCCAAAGTACTTGTATCTCTTCACTGGGAGCTTTCTGCTGCTTCACTGTTAAAGGTTCTGTGATCTATGGGGAAACTCACTCATATTGATACTGGTCCAAGGCAGTGATGCCCGATAGGATGGCCTATATACTACTTGAAGGATACAGAGAACCATATGATGCGGTAATCATTGGGGGATCAGAGGTGGAGATGATGAGCAAATTTAAATTCCTGGAAATCACCGTCTCAGAGGACCTTTCCTGGACCCAACACACGAATGTCATCATGAAGAAAGCACGTCAGCGCCTCTACTTCCTCAGAAGTCTGCAGAGGTTTGGTATGACATTAAAAACTTTGGCAAACTTCTACAGATGTGTAGTGGGAAGTGTACTAACCAGCTGCATCATGGTCTGGAATAGGGGCACCAAGACCCCTGAGGGGAAAGCCCTGCAAAAGGTAGTGGACACAGGCAAAACCCTCCCCTCCATCAAGAAAACCTACAGGGAACACTGCTATTAGAGAGCAGCAGCAATCATCAATGATCCATACCTCCCAGCACTCACTCTGCTCTCGCTGGTGACATCAGGAAAGAGGTATGGGTACCACAAAACTCATATCACCAGGTTTAGGAATAGCTGCTCGCCCTCCACCATCAGATTCCTCAATGACAAACTCAATCAGGGACTCATTTAAGGCCACTTATTTTGCACATTATTTATTATTGAATATTTATTTTATGTATTGCACAAAGGCAGTGTCTTTGGTTCATTGATCATTCAGAAATCTGATGGCAGTGGAGAAGAAGCCATCTCTGTGTCGCTGAGTGCTCATCTTTAGGTTCCTGTGCCTTTTTCCTGATGGTAGCAGAGTTAAAGGGGCACAGCCTGGGTGGTGGGGGTCTTTGAGGATAGAGGCTGCTTTTTTTTTTAAAGACACCACCACATAGATGTCCTCGATGGAGTGAAGTCTGGTGCCTGCGATGTCACAGGCCGTGTTAACAACCTTCTGGAGTTTATTCTTGTCCTGAGATTTGGGGCCTCCATACCAGACAGCTAGAATGCTCTCCATGGTACACCTGTTTGAGACTCTTCTGTGATAAAACGACTCTCCTCTCAAAGTATAGCCATTGCATGTACTCTATGACAATAAATTAGAATTTTCAACCTGCTAAGTTACTCCAGCACGTTTTTGTATTGCACATGACCCCAGCATCTCCATACTTTCTTGTTTAACCTCAAAGACTCCACACAAAAGGAAGGCAAAAGGAAAGTTTTATATATTCCTTGTTGTCCAACAAGCATTGACCAATTTGAACCAAATTTTAGAGACATGATCCTCTGAATCGCCTTGTTACCTACAAGTATAAATGTTTTGGCAGCCTAACAAGCAGAAGCCAATGTAAAACAAATCAATTCACCTTATAGAGGAAGCCATTCTGGTCACACTATCAATGCTGATACTTTGAAAGAGCAACCCCATTGGTCTTAATACCTTCTGTTTCTCCATCCTCAGATATTTTTTTCTCTATTATTTCTCCAATTTAAATTTTGGAATGTGCCACTGAATCTGCTTCTCCCATTCTTTCCAGCTGATCACAACACTTGATATTCCCCACATTCCCTTAGTTTGTCCCAAATTATACGATATTTTCAATGAATGACTTGTTTCTTAAAGTTGGTCATTTTTGTAAATTCAGCAGCCAAGTTGTGTACCTCATCCTTTTTCTTTTGTGACATTAATTGCTTTGATACTTCCTTCTAGGTTTCCTTGATTATAGGTGACTTGGTCATTCACCGACAAATTCAAGAGTTGCTAAGTGGATGTAGTTTCCATGAATCTCGTACCTTGTGGAGTGATAGGTTTAAATAAATTAATTGCCAACAGGAAATGTGATCAGGTTTCCTCAAACACGATGTGCCTCAGAGAATTGTTACAGCATACAAGGGCATTTGATCTGTTGTTTCTGTTCTGGTTGACCAAGGGGAATTCAGTTCATCATTGTCCCCTATCTTCTCTAATTTCCTTCAAACTTTCTCCTCAACGTCATTTTCACCAGGTGGAAGTTTGTGATAGTCCCAGTTCTTAACTCTGAATAAAGAGATTCTGTCCCTGACCATTTCAGGACTGCTTCTTAACCCAGTTTTGCTATATTAAACGCTCTCCTTCCCTCTCTTTGCTGAACACCTTGTTTCCAGGAATAGTGAGAACTCATTCCTGCTCGTGCATTCACATACTCTTGTTGCCATGACTTTGTCATTCCATGTGGTTAGTTCTTCTTTTCTCTTCTCTTCTTTGGCTTGGCTTCGTGGATGAAGATTTATGGAGGGGTAATGTCCACGTCAGCTGCAGGCTCGTTTGTGGCTGACAATCCGATCCGGGACAGGCAGACACGGTTGCAGCGGTTGCAAGGGAAAATTGGTTGGTTGGGATTGGGTGTTGGGTTTTTCTTCTTTTGTCTTTTGTCAGTGAGGTGGGCTCTGTGGTCTTCTTCAAAGGAGGCTGCTGCCCGCCGAACTGTGAGGTGCCAAGATGCACGGTTTGAGGCGATATCAGCCCACTGGCGGTGGTCAATGTGGCAGGCACCAAGAGATTTCTTTAGGCAGTCCTTGTACCTCTTCTTTGGTGCACCTCTGTCTCAGTGGCCAGTGGAGAGCTCGCCATAGAACACGATCTTGGGAAGGCGATGGTCCTCCATTCTGGAGACGTGACCTACCCAGCGCAGTTGGATCTTCAGCAGCGTGGATTCGATGCTGTCAGTCTCTGCCATCTCGAGTACTTCGATGTTGGAGATGAAGTCGCTCCAATGAATGTTGAGGATGGAGCGGAGACAACGCTGGTGGAAGCGTTCTAGGAGCCGTAGGTGATGCTGGTAGAGGACCCATGATTCGGAGCCAAACAGGAGTGTGGGTATGACAACGGCTCTGTATACGCTAAACTTTGTGAGGTTTTTCAGTTGGTTGTTTTTCCAGACTCTTTTGTGTAGTCTTCCAAAGGCGCTATTTGCCTTGGCGAGTCTGTTGTCTATTTCGTTGTCGATCCTTGCATCCGATGAAATGGTGCAGCCGAGATAGGTAAACTGGTTGACCATTTTGAGTTTTGTGTGCCCGATGGAGATGTGGGGGGGCTGGTAGTCATGGTGGGGAGCTGGCTGATGGAGGACCTCCGTTTTCTTCAGGCTGACTTCCAGGCCAAACATTTTGGCAGTTTCCGCAAAACAGGACGTCAAGCGCTGAAGAGCTGGCTCTGAATGGGCAACTAAAGCGGCATCGTCTGCAAAGAGTAGTTCACGGACAAGTTGCTCGTGAGTTTTGGTGTGAGCTTGCAGGCGCCTCAGATTGAAGAGACTGCCATCCATGCGGTACCGGATGTAAACAGCGTCTTCATTGTTGAGGTCTTTCATGGCTTGTTTCAGCATCATGCTGAAGAAGTTACACCTCTGCTTACCAACATGCTTCCTGTGTTTACATAACTGCACTATAAACTGATTTTTTTTGTACTGTCAGTATTGTTATGAGCCCAAAGGACCCCAATACCAGGAGCAGTAAACATTCACCAAGTGGTTTTTAAAAACAAAAGTTATTTTAATCAACTTCAAACATGAAAATAAAATTAAACTTTAACTTAACTCTATACTTAACTAATCGCTATACTAAGCCAAATTAACCCCCTTCTAATTCTAAGAGCACATGTATGCAATGTGTGTGTGTAAATTCAAGAAAAGTTCTTTGGTTCACAGTTCAATCTCACGTCTCCTTCTTCCAAGTTCTCTGGTTGCAGGCAATTCTTCTACTGTGCACAGAATTTAACAGGTACAAAGTTCACCAGGCTTTGGTGCTTGAAAGGTAAATGTTTACCGCTCAGGAAAGTTCTTGTAGGGTTTGCAGAGAGATTTGTTGTTCCAGGATTTCCACAACTGAGGTACCGCCATTAGTCACCTCAATATCTTGCTGATGAAACTTGCCCCATCAGGGTTTTTCAGATGGTAACCTCTTTCTTTCAGGTTACGACAGAGCTCCACTCTGTTCCTCTTATTCCAAGAGAAACATCAGACAGATCGCACTTCCACCCATCCACTGCTTTGGAACTTTTCATCAGTTCTTCCTGGATTGCACTGTTCAGTGTCCCACACACACACTCTGACTGAGAGAGCTTGTGATCTCTCTCTCTCTCCCCAACTGAGACTCCAGTAAAAAGCATGTGACTCATGTGACTTGCAAAACCCCCACCTTCTTCAGCAAAGAACAGGAATTCTTCCTTCTGCTCAAGTTGTTATCTTAAGTATAAACAAAACCCAGAAGTGACCTTTCTGTGAGCACTTTGCAGAAAGGGTACTTGTAGCTATCCTGGCTCCAGTTCCAAACAATGGTCATTCATTTTATGATGTCAGTTCAGTTAATACCTACTTGTGAAATGTACTTCGCATTCTCCAGAGATCCTGCAATATTTCTTCAGTCTTTCAAATAAGATCTGTTTTAAAATGTGTGTATGTATGTGACCTACTCTAAATCTTACCAAATTCCCCCAAATATTATAATCATTACAGTATAATGCTGTCCAAAATGTTTATGTACTGTGGCTATTTATTTCTGCCAATTCTTCTGGCACCCAATTCCTCCATCCTGATGCTATCTTTCCTCTGGAATTAGTTTGAATCTCCACCTGAGCCCCAGAGTACGTCCCAACAACACTCTCCCAGCTCTGCTAACATTGACCCTCACAAACTGGTACATCCCAGGGATCTAAAACCCTCCCTCCTACACCATGTTTACACCCAAGGATTTATCCGCATTGTCTCCCTAGAATCGTAGAGGTGCACAGGGCAGGGGAAACTCCAGGAATGGCCACTTCTACAGACTTGCTTCTTCAATTCTATCCTTAACATTTGCCCATAGGATCAGGAATCTCACCAAGAATTAATCTGGGTTTCCTCCAGCAGCTTAGTGAGTCGATCCACCAAGGGCATGAGCAGAGGCTCGAGGTTAAAATGAGGCTGGAACATCTCAGTCAGACCCTTCATCATGCTCGCTTCACAGCAGAAGAGCTTCCCAGAGGGTGTCACGATGTATGGGATGAATACGTAGTTCCCACTGGAGCCCTAGAAGAGAGAAAGAGGGAAAGAGAGATGATCACTGCAGCTCTGTGACAACATCCAGAGACAAGTACATTCAACAATGCCCTGTCGAAAAACTACTTGAAGTCAACAAGGTCATATAGAAAGCACTCATAAAATATATCTAACACAGCAATTCTTTGTAAAAGTGCTTCGTTGAGTGAGGGAAGAAAAATATTTATTGACCACACTGAGATGGAGGTGGGGCAGTGGGAATGGCTCAAGCATAAATCCATTGTGCTGCAAAGTTACATTTGGAAAACTTTCCCAAAGAGTGAAAGAAACAGCAACTTCTCCCAATGAAGGCAAGTCATTTCACTAGAAATCTGAAATGAGGGTAACTAGCATATTAATGAAGTGGAAATATTCAGTGGTGTCAATAATGGATTAAGTTCTTTGCTCCAAACTGCAGTGGGAACTTGATTGATAGCATTATCGATACAAGCCATAAAACATAAGGAAAGCAGTGTGGGAGGTTAGTTAGCCATTGCAAATTGTCCCAAGTGTGAGGGGTAGAATTTGTGGGGTGGTGGGGAGGGGGGGGGGGTGTCAATGAGAACACGGTGAGCATGAAAAATAGGATTAATATAGTATTAAGTGCAAATGGATGATTGATGGTCAGCACATGGGCCATATTGTCTGTATCTGTATGGATCTCTAAGGTTCTATGGCATGTATGGTATTGCCATATGACCCAAGATTGAGGAGGGGCAAGGCTACTAGCCCTCAACTTGACAACATTTTACAAGAGCACAATTGAGAGTGCCCAGTCTGGCTGCATCATTGTGCGGGATGGTAGCTGCAAAACATTGGGCCAGAGGTCAATACAGAAGATCGTTGAAATAGCCAAGAAAATCGCTGGGATCTCCCTTTCCTCTTTTGGCAACATTCACCAGAACCATTGCTTAAATAGGCTTCAAAGATTTACTGAGGACCCCCTACCACCCATTATACAGTATCTTTGACCTACTAGAGTGGTACTCACATACACTTTAATTAATTCCTATGCCATCACTGCTCTGTGATTAGTAAGGGATTGCGTAAGGTAGAATGTGAGTGGGGAAAAAAAGTTTGAAAACCACTGTTTTAATCATCCCTCATGGATTCATTATGTGCATGGTTTCATAACTTCAAAGGAAATAAACCAAAGACAATTTTTGTCAAGCAAAATATTTCAGTAACAATTGGGTCAAGAGCAGTGATTCTCAACCTTCCCTTCCCACTCACATCCCATCTTAAGCAATCCCTTACTCATCACAGAGCACCGATGGCAGAGGGAATACTTAAAGTGGGATGTGAGTGGAAAGAGAAAGGTTGAGAACCACTGATTCCACCATCAGGGTGGAAGTATGGGAGAATCAAAATCAGGACTGACAAGCTGGGAAATAGCTTCTTCCTGTGGGCTGTGAGATTGATGAACTATATACTATAACCTTGGGTTTCTTATCAATGTGAGTAAATTATTCCAAAATATTTATATTTATTTTATATTTTATAATCATAAGGTGATTATCATGTGCTGCTTAGTGTGTGTGTGTGTGTGTGTGTGTGTGTGTGTGTGTGTAACGTAGTTCAGAGAAATTCCGTTTCCTCTGCTTGTATATGTACAGTCAGAGGAGAATGAAGTTGAACCTGACACAAAGCATTTAATAGATCAGTCTTGGTGGGAATACAACTATTAGGGTGGGGTGTGCAAAAGATACTTTATTAGCCTGTTGACTCCAGAAAAGCAGGTTATGGAAGCAGGGTGGCAGGGGGAGGGGAAAAGGGGAGGAGGAGAGGAGGGCAGGAGTGGGGAAGGGAGGAGGGGGGTAGGAGGGAGGGGGAAGAGAGGGAGAGAAATTCAGTTATTATCAGTCACTGACCAAGGATAGACATCTCACCCCAGACTGGTCAAGAATAATGACTAAATGTTTGTACAATGGTCAAGAAATGAACTATAATCTTATAAGTGGATAATACAGATCATATGTGTCAATGTTTAGGGTATAATATTTAACCACTTTAAAAGGTGCACCAAAGAAAAGGTACAAGGACTGCCTAAAGAAATCTCTTGGTGCCTGCCACATTGACCACCGCCAGTGGGCTGATATCGCCTCAAACCGTGCATCTTGGCGCCTCACAGTTTGGCGGGCAGCAACCTCCTTTGAAGAAGACCGCAGAGCCCACCTCACTGACAAAAGGCAAAGGAGGAAAAACCCAACACCCAACCCCAACCCACCAATTTTCCCCTGCAACCGCTGCAACCGTGTCTGCCTGTCCCGCATCGGACTTGTCAGCCACAAACGAGCCTGCAGCTGACGTGGACTTTTACCCCCTCCATAAATCTTCGTCCGCGAAGCCAAGCCAAAGAAAGAAGATAAGAGGTGTAATTTTTAAGTCACTTTGGTCTTCTCTGTGTTAACGCCCCCCTTCCATCTGCTGAGCAGAGAACCCAAATTTTGTGTAGGTAGCAGAAGGTGACTGATCAAGACCAAAGTGTTTGTCTAAACAATCACAGAAGCCAAATCCGTGCCAATCCTTTACAATTTGAATGTTGCAAATAGCGAAGGGTCCCTCATCCTTATCCGTGAACTTCTGCCACTGGTGCATTGTGAATGAAATCTGTTGTTGTCGTCACACGACACCGTCAAGCCAGTTTCCACAAAACTCCTGCAACTGCTACAATGTGCATGCCACAAATCAGGCACTCAGCACTACAACAACCAACACAGCTCAACAAACCACACCTTTCTGATTACAAGTTCCACCTAATTCCATGTCTCTGTGGGTTTTCCTTCGGGCACTTTGATTTCTTCCCACCCTTCAAAATGTATGGGGGTATATAGGTGGCATGGGCTCATTGTCCAGAAAGGACTGATACCGTACTGTATGTCTATTTTTTAAAAAAAACCTTCACTGTACCCACTGCATCCACACACCAGACCTGAATTCTGAATGCTCTCCCTGCCCGCTTCTCGAAGAGTTATTTCTCCAGATACAAAAACACAAGACAAATGATGCTGAAAATATCAAACAGCCCATGCAAGTCAGAAATGTGGCTCTTCTCTTTTGCTGCTTGGTCCTTTCCTGTAGTTAAAGGGGAAAGAGCCTGTGCCTTTAAGTATAGAGCCCAATTGAAGTTGCAGACAGTTTTTAATATTTCCAGTACTTTTATAACCATAAAACTAATGTTAGTATGCTTTTTCCCTTGTTCTCTCTCTCCTTCTCTGCCCTACTTCCTCTCTCTTTTGCTCATGCTTTCTTTCTTCCTTTCCAACTCCCCTTCTCCTTCCTCTTTCTTTCCCCTCTCTCATTCTCCCCCTCCCTCTTGCTTTCTCCCACTCGCTTTCCAGCCAGTCAAACCAGCTTTAAGTAATAAACAACCCTGCAAGATGATGAACAGGCTGTGATCCCCTACAACCTTTGAAGGGTGCTGCACTTTCCTCAGTCCAACTATGATCATGGCATGTGCCACGTTAAATATTTTCCAACCTGCAGATAATTCACATTTGATGCGGTGTGTTTTATTCTAATAGGCAGGAGAATCATAACAATGAATTCCTGGTCTCGCTTGAAGGGAGTGATTCTGTAACCGGTAGCCAGCCCAGATTTCAGCGCTGGTTTCTCCTATTTCTCCAGTTTGCTGCGCCACTGCACATTGTTGGAGGTGGGAAATGGACGACCCTCACTCGGGTCGGAAGGCTGACCTGTACCCAGGTGCTCACTGATGCTAATCTAGAACTGAAAGCCCAAATGCCTTGGTCACTACATCACTTCCCCTGAGTGAAATATTTTCCATCCACTCTGGCCCTTGAATTAGTGCCATTGACTCTGTGCACTTGGCACATGTTGAACCACTGTGAGAATCTCATATATGACAGATTGTAGGAGCCTTAGTGAAAATCAGAGCAGCATTTGTGGGCCACATGAGCACACCGGTTCCCGCAATGCTATTACAGTGCCAGTGACCTGGGTTTGTACATTCTCCTCGACCTGTGTAGGTTTTCCCTCAGGTGCACCGGTTTCCTCTCACCCTCCAAAACATATGGGGTTTGTAGCTTAATTGCACAGCATGGGTTTTAATGGCTGGAATTGGCTTCTATTGTGTCATAAATAAAAGTTGTTTAAAAATGTAAAGATGAAACCATGCACAGATTAGACAGCCACACTCTCCCATCAGCACTCTGCAGCAATTCCAGCGCACGAGTTAGGTAAAGAGCAACACCCATTCTCTGCTGCATTTCCACACTGCTCTGTTTGATATGCAATGGCCTCCATGCCATTGCAACAGCATTCACTGGCCAGATGCAGCATATTACATGAAGAGGGAATCCTGCACTCTATTGTGCTACATGGATAGGATGGGTTTAGACGGATATGGACCAAATGCAGGGATGTCGGGCTTTTTGGCCTGCGTGGGCAAGTTGGGCTGAAGGGCTTGTTTCCACGCTGTACATGTCTGGTACAAAGATTCAGAATCAAGTTTGGTGAAGTCGGCCATTCGTAATTACTGATTGCTGCTCAGATGACATTCTCATGGCCCAGACTTTCATTCCATCATCAATGTGTCACCCCCAAGATAATTCATTGCTTCAAATGGATTGACATTACATATGGGGAGATGACAATGAATGAAGGACGAGTTGGCGAGCATCGACTGTGAACACAGGCTCAGAAGCAGTGGGAGAGTTTCAAAGAGATTTTTCACATGGTGGACCAGTCTCCAGGCCAGATGCCCCGCTCTTTCTCTTTCAAAAAATAAATCTTATGTTCATACTCATCTTTAATAGTTGTTAATCAGACGTACCATGTTTTTCTGGCAAACGATGTCCTGCAAACAAAGCAGAAAACAATCCTTGAAAATCGATCTGGACAGAACTACAAAGCTCAACTTAGGGTAGGGCATCACAGCTACTCACTCATTCACAGCCGGAGGAAAAGATATTGAACAGATCACTTGCCCAATCAGGAACAATTATAGTAAATTACCTGTTAAGCCAAGTGGAGAGGCTATCTCCTTCAAAGGTTGTGATTCTATTTCCCTCCTCTGTCATCTCAGGTCAACTTCAAGTTCAGGTCTCATAACAGGTAAATAATATGGATAGGAAATTAGTGCCCAAGTTATCATAGGGGTTCAAAGAAGCAAAGGATGGAGAATGCTGCGAATGCCAACTCGGTGACACCAGCCACTGTCTGAGCAATGGCCTTCAGGCTGAATACACTACCTGTATTATAACCTCAGCATCATCCCTTCCTGTACTGCACCTGTTCTCAGGTGAACAGTGAGCAACCTCTCAGCAGTTAAAGTACAAGGCACTAGATCTTTGAAGGGTAGGTTGGTTGAGAACAAATAAAAACAAATGCTGGAGATACTTAGCAGTTTTATGCAGAGTGGGGAAAAAAAGCAGTTAATGTTTCTTTCTGTCTGCGTATCTCAAGCAAACGTTGTTTTATTTTGGGTTTGCAGCATCTGCAGATTTTTTGCTTTTCAAATATGGATTTATAAACAGTTTGAACGTAATGCATGCAGACACCAATGGCAGCCTCAATGATGGTATGTGGACACTAATGGCAGCCTCAATGATGGTATGTGGACACCAATGGCAGCCTCAATAATGGTATGTGGACACCAATGGCAGCCTCAATGATGGTATGTGGACACCAATGGCAGCCTCAATGATGGTATGTGGACACCAATGGCAGCCTCAATGATGGTATGTGGACACCAATGGCAGCCTCAATGATGGTATGTGGACACCAATGGCAGCCTCAATGATGGTATGTGGACACCAATGGCAGCCTCAATAATGGTATGTGGACACCAATGGCAGCCTCAATGATGGTATGTGGACACCAATGGCAGCCTCAATAATGGTATGTGGACACCAATGGCAGCCTCAATGATGGTATGTGGACACCAATGGCAGCCTCAATAATGGTATGTGGACACCAATGGCAGCCTCAATAATGGTATGTGGACACCAATGGCAGCCTCAATGATGGTATGTGGACACCAATGGCAGCCTCAATGATTGTATGTGGACACCAATGGCAGCCTCAATGATGGTATGTGGACACCAATGGCAGCCTCAATAATGGTATGTGGACACCAATGGCAGCCTCAATGATGGTATGTGGACACCAATGGCAGCCTCAATAATGGTATGTGGACACCAATGGCAGCCTCAATGATGGTATGTGGACACCAATGGCAGCCTCAATGATGGTATGTGGACACCAATGGCAGCCTCAATGATGGTATGTGGACACCAATGGCAGCCTCAATGATGGTATGTGGACACCAATGGCAGCCTCAATGATGGTATGTGGACACCAATGGCAGCCTCAATGATGGTATGTGGACACCAATGGCAGCCTCAATGATGGTATGTGGACACCAATGGCAGCCTCAATGATGGTATGTGGACACCAATGGCAGCCTCAATGATGGTATGTGGATACCAATGGCAGCCTCAATGATGGTATGTGGACACCAATGGCAGCCTCAATGATGGTATGTGGACACCAATGGCAGCCTCAATGATGGTATGTGGACACCAATGGCAGCCTCAATAATGGTATGTGGACACCAATGGCAGCCTCAATGATGGTATGTGGACACCAATGGCAGCCTCAATGATGGTATGTGGACACCAATGGCAGCCTCAATGATGGTATGTGGACACCAATGGCAGCCTCAATGATGGTATGTGGACACCAATGGCAGCCTCAATAATGGTATGTGGACACCAATGGCAGCCTCAATGATGGTATGTGGACACCAATGGCAGCCTCAATGATGGTATGTGGACACCAATGGCAGCCTCAATGATGGTATGTGGACACCAATGGCAGCCTCAATGATGGTATGTGGACACCAATGGCAGCCTCAATGATGGTATGTGGACACCAATGGCAGCCTCAATGATGGTATGTGGACACCAATGGCAGCCTCAATGATGGTATGTGGACACCAATGGCAGCCTCAATGATGGTATGTGGACACCAATCGCAGCCTCAATGATGGTATGTGGACACCAATGGCAGCCTCAATGATGGTATGTGGACACCAATGGCAGCCTCAATGATGGTATGTGGACACCAATGGCAGCCTCAATGATGGTATGTGGACACCAATGGCAGCCTCAATGATGGTATGTGGACACCAATGGCAGCCTCAATGATGGTATGTGGACACCAATGGCAGCCTCAATGATGGTATGTGGACACCAATGGCAGCCTCAATGATGGTATGTGGACACCAATGGCAGCCTCAATGATGGTATGTGGACACCAATGGCAGCCTCAATGATGGTATGTGGACACCAATGGCAGCCTCAATGATGGTATGTGGACACCAATGGCAGCCTCAATGATGGTATGTGGACACCAATGGCAGCCTCAATAATGGTATGTGGACACCAATGGCAGCCTCAATGATGGTATGTGGACACCAATGGCAGCCTCAATGATGGTATGTGGACACCAATGGCAGCCTCAATGATGGTATGTGGACACCAATGGCAGCCTCAATAATGGTATGTGGACACCAATGGCAGCCTCAATGATGGTATGTGGACACCAATGGCAGCCTCAATGATGGTATGTGGACACCAATGGCAGCCTCAATAATGGTATGTGGACACCAATGGCAGCCTCAATGATGGTATGTGGACACCAATGGCAGCCTCAATAATGGTATGTGGACACCAATGGCAGCCTCAATAATGGGATGTGGACACCAATGGCAGCCTAAATAATGGGATGTGGACACCACAAATACCAATTCTAAAGTGATTACTGTAGCTATTCAAACATCTAATTCCTGATCTGTCCCATTAGCTGCTGAACAAAACATCTCTATTTACTCCAAAAAATAATTTAAGAGCTCCCATAATGAAGCAAAGGGTTGTCCATTGTGGAAAATTCAATGACCGAAACCCAATGTATAGCCCATCAGATCCACATTACCAATTGTTTATTTAATAGAGTTGATATATTTTGGGGGAAGGGGCAGAGATTGAGGCCACATATATATTGGAGAAACAACATCTTAGATTCTGTCTTGGTAGTCTTCAACCAGATGACATCAATATCAGTCTCCAATTACTGATAGCCCCTGTTCTCCCCTCTCCCTGGCCCCATTCCTCTCTCTTTCACTACCAACCTGCCTATCATCTTTGCCTTCCTTCCTCTAGCCCCCATCCCTTGCCCTACCTTTCTCCTTCCAGAGAGGATCTTTCTCAGCCCTCTGCCCCTTCCCCTCTCAGCTCCTTTATTTTCTTCTCCCTCCAACATATTCACCTGCCACCTGCCAGCCCATCCACTTCCCCACCTCCTATCCTTTTAAATCAGACATTTCCCACCCTTCCCTTAACTGGTTCTTGCATTGCCCAAAATGTTGACTGGCCATTGCCTTCCGCAGATGCTGCCTGACCCACTGAGTTCCTCTGGGCTGAAAGTGGGGTGTTCTCTGTTCATTTTCCTTTTCATTATTTCAAACTAAACTTTCATCATACAGTGCCAGGTCTTTTCAAATCCATAGTGTTCTGTTCACATATATCAAAGGAAAATAGTGCATGGTGTTATATTTGTATAATTAACCATTTATAGCACCATTGCCTTGAACATCACTTCCCCAGGCTCCACCTTCTGTTTTTCCAAGGGCTTTCCCACCAACACCAATCTTAGCGTAGGTCAGTACTCAAGTCTCATACAGTGTCACTCAGATCCATGGCACTATCTGAAGAAGGGTGGTGAAGTTCTCTGCTGACCTTGCCACCACCACCACTGACAAGCGATTACCTGATCGAGATTATAGCACCTTGATGTGTGAAAGTTGGCTGCCACATTTTTCCCATGAAAAACAACTGTATTTCACACACTAATTACTTAAATTTAAATTTAGACATATAGCACAGTAACAGAAATTTCTACCCCATAAGCCCATAACACCAAAATACACAAATTGACCTACAAGCCCCCATAAATTTAGAAGGGTGGCAGGAAACCAGAGCACCCAGAGTAAACCCACGCAGACATGGGGTCAACATGCAAACTCCTTACAGACAGCGCCGTATTCAAACGTGGGTCACTGGTGCTGTAATAGTATTACGCTAAACGCTATACTAACCCAAAGCTGCTGGATGTTTTTTGGCACCTTATGAGATCTGTGAAGTGATTGTAATGGGCACTGTTTTGCAATTGAAAAAGAATGAAGTTAGAATGTTTGGATAACATAAACTGCTCACACAATGATGGAGAACACAAGAACTAACCAAGTCTAATCTGACCAAATTTGATAGATTGATCAACTAATAGAAATAATAAATTCTCATTCCTGCAGGTTTCCTCCTAGAATCAGGAATGTTGGCAAAGTTTTACACCAAGTCACAGTTCAGATAAATGTGGTTGCAGGGTGGAGAGGATTGGGAACTAAATATCCAAGGATATCAGGTATTAAGGAAGGTAAGGGTGGTGCTCTTAGTCAAGGATGAGATCAGGGCAAGAGTGAGAGAGGATATAAGATCGAAGGATCAAAATTTGGAGTTCATTTGGGTAGAGATTAGGAATAGTAAAAGGGGAGAAAAAAAATCACTAGTGGGAATTGTCTATAGGCCACCAATAATAATATTATTGTGAGACAGGCAATAAACCAAGAAATATCAGAGGCATTTAAGAATGAAACAGCAGTTATCATGCGGGACTTTAACATGGATATAGATTGGGTGAACCGAGTTGGTCCAAGCAACCTTGAATTTGTAGAATGCATACAGGATGGGTTTCTTGAACAGCATGTTACTGAACCTACAAGAGAACAGGCCATCTTGGATCCTGTGCACTAAAAAAGGTAAAATTAGTGATCTTGTAGTTAGGGACTGCCTAAAGAAATCTCTTGGTGCCTGCCATATTGACCACCGCCAGTGGGCTGATATCGCCTCAAACCGTGCATCTTGGCGCCTCTCAGTTCGGCGGGCAGCAACCTCCTTTGAAGAAGACCGCAGAGCCCACCTCACTGTCAAAAGACAAAGGAGGAAAAACCCAACACCCAACCCCAACCCACCCATTTTCCCTTGCAACCACTGCAACCGTGTCTGCCTGTCCCGCATCGGACTTGTCAGCCACCAACGAGCCTGCAGCTGACATGGACATACCCTACATAAATCTTCATCCGCTAAGCCAAGCCAAAGAAGAAGAAGTTAGGGATCTTCTTAGAAAGAGTGATCACAGTGTGACTGAGTCTATCATACAAATGGAGGGTAAAATAGTTTGTTCTAAAACAAGTGTGTTATATCTAAACAAAGGAAACCACAAGGGGATGAGGGAGGAGTTGGCCAGGGTAGATTGGGAACGCAGGCTAAATTGACAAACAGGGTAGGACTTTCAAAGAGATTTTTCATGGTGCTCAACCGAAGTATATTCCAGTTAAAAGCAAGGACAGTCAGGGTGGGGACAGCCAGCCCTGAATAACTAAAGAGATCAGGAAGGCATCAAAGTAAAGGATCGTGCATTCAAATACACTAAGTGCTGTGGGAAACCTTTAAGAAGCAACAAAGAACCAGGAAGCAAGCAATTAAAAAAAAGGGAAAGTAGACAATGAGGAAAAGATTAGCACAAAATATAAAAACAGACAGTATACATTTTTATAATTATATAAAACGCAAAAGGGTGGCTAAAGTAAAGGCTGGACTGTTGGAAGATGAGAAGGGAGAACTGATACTGAATAATGAGGAAATGAATGAGATTTGAATGATGATTTTGTGTTGGTCTTCACGGTGGAGGATGCGTCAAACATGCCAAAGACAGATATTATGGGTGGGATGGGAGGCGAGGATCTGGATGCAATAGCTATCGCTAAAGTGGTAGTACTGTGAAAACCTTTGGGTCTAAAGATAGATAAATCCCTTGATCCTGATGGAATGTATCCCAGGGTATGAAAGAAAATGGCAGATGTTGTAGCTGAGGCTTTGGTGTTAATTTATCAAAATTCTCTGGACACTGGGCAGGTCCCAGTGGATTAAAAGATGGCAAATGTTAAGCCACAATTCAAAAAATGATGTAAGCAAAAGGCAGGGAACTATAGGCCAGTTAGTTTAACATTTGTAGTTGGAAAAATGCTTGAAAATGGATCCATCAGGCAGACACAGCATGGATTCAGCAATGGTGGGGCCTGTTTGACTGAGGATGGCCAGGTGAGGAGAATGAAATGGCCACTGGGAGCTTCCACTGAAGGGGGAATATACATGGTCTCCACACAAAAGTGGACTTTGGCCAAGCAAGAGTAGATCTTGTACAAAATGGCTCAGAACAGAGGCAGGGGTTATGACACTGTCAATAATCTTGGGAGTAGAATAGCAGTTTCAGACAAGTCAGTGGAATGAAAGATCAGACCATCAGAAGATGGGTTTCTTCAGAAGGCAATGGCAATCACCAGTCAACCCTGACCTTCAACTGGAGGAGGTTTGATGCACAATAGAAAACTAAATCTGGACTTTTGAACACACTGATCAATAGCATTCAGGCCTGGATTATCCATTAAGCAAAATAAACATGTGGTTAGGGCACCAAGGGAAGGGGGCACCACAGGGTTTTTGTTCCAATGCTGGATTTACATTGGTGCAGCTGAACTAGGGCCCTCCCACAATAAATTTAAAAAAAACACATAAGAGAGAGAGAGAGAGATAGGTAGATAGATATTTTTGAAGTTAATATATTTGTTGGGTCTGGCCTGGAAGAAAACTGAATTTTTAATCTATTATTTCACATTCAGCCCTTATTGGCTTAATGTCTTGTCAGTTAAACAATGGAAGGGTCAAGGGGGAACCATTGTTGGGCTGTTCTTAGGGCATCAGTTGGCCTTTATCCAACCCTGACAGCATTAGATCATGGAGTGGATTACATGTGGTGGGCAGAATACTCCCTCAAGCTTGTGGAAAGATAAGGCAGTCTGATACCAGTGGTTTGTCCATTCTCTCCCTCTTTCTCTTCTCTAGGTTGTTGCTTTGCTCAGCCTTGAGGCTGTAGGTAGAAGCCAGGTCCACTGTCAACAGCAAGAGCTCTGGGGTGACCCTCCTGGTGACTGGATGACTGACAAGAGTAAGTCACCCTTCACCCCCTCACTGTCTCATCAAGGGGCAGTTTGGCAGGGAGTGTGACCACATACACTGCCTCACCTTTGCTCCTCTTTTGCACTAACTTTTAAAAAAAATGTAATTCATAGCAATTTTTCACTCTAATGTTGCTGCAAAAGAACAAATTTCATGACCAATGTTCATGACAATAAATTCTGATTCTGAGAGATAGACTTTTACTCCAAGTGATTGAAACAGGAGAAGAAACAAAAGGAAGAAAGATCTTCCATTAAATGATTAAAACTCAGCCCTAGTACAAGGTCATTTCATTTCAGTGTTTTGGACTCATCCGCTGAAGGGAAGAGCTTGTACAAGTAAAGAAAGTGATCGTGTGCAGCTTACTCACTGGAAAGGAGGACATACGGTTCATTCTCAGCAATAATTATTCCCACAACACACCTCGGATGAGGTGCAGTCACTAATGGACTGGTGTAGAGTCAACAACCTGTATCTGAGCGTTAATAAAACAAGAGATGGTTGTCAACTTCAGGAGGGCCCAGGGGCACCACGCTCCACTGACCATTAATGTTCAACCATTGAGGTCGTCAAGAATATCAAGTTTCATGGAGTGCACTTGGCGGAGAATCTCACCTGGTCCATTAACACCAGCTCCATAGCCAAGAAAGCCCAGCAGCACCTCTACTTCCTGCGAAGGCTGAAGACAGTTCATCTCCCACCCTCCGTCCTCACTACATTCTATACAGGATGTATAGAGAGCATCCTGTGCAACTGCATCACTGCCTGGTTTGAAGGCTCTACCATCTTGGACCGCAAGGCTCTGCAGAGGATAGTGAAGTCAGCAGAAAAGATCATTGGGGACTCTCTTCCTACCATGAAGGACATCTACAACATTCAATGCAGGTGAAAGGCAATAAACATTGTGAAGGACTCCACACACCCCTCATGTAAACTGTTCTTCCTTCAGCCATCTGGTAGGAGGTACCATAGCACTCAGGAACTTCCATCCAGATGAGGCACAGTTTTTTTCCTCCCAAGCCATCAGGTTCCTGAATTCCCAGAATATATGAGGATGGTGTACCATGGACTTTTACTGTTAATATTTTAATTTTTAAAAAATATTTTATTTAAACTTTTTCCATACATGTAGTAATCAAGAGTTAATATAATGATAAAAAAAGTAAAAAAGTAAACAAACTAGAAATTACATACACATGATGGTATTTACACCCCCCCCACAACCCCCTCCCTCAAAGTAACTAATATTGAAAATACAATATAATTATATAAAATAAGAGAAAGAAAATGAAACTTTCAGAATTTCACAGAGGGATGTCAACTAACACACGTTTAGAGAATTCTTTAATACAATTCAGAAGAGATTCTCGCAGATCCAGAGGAATAGAAAGGACAATTTTACAAATTTAAACCTAATATTTCGGTGTACATGTGCAAATTTGCAGAAACATAGCATATTTATTTCTAAAACTATATGTAATTTTTTCCAAAGGAATACATCTTTGAATTTCTGCATTCCATCTTGCCCAACCCAGATATGTATCTGATTTCCAAGTAATTACAATGCATTTCCTTGCCTCCTCTAATGCAGCTTTAATAAATTCAAATCGATATATTGACAGATTTAATTTAGGTCTTGTTCCTTCAATATTTTCAGGAAATAAATCTGGACTTTGTGGAAATACAACACCTGTGACTTGTTTCAAAATTCCCCAAATCCACCCAAAAAGGTCTTACCTTAGGACAAGACCAAGTTAAATGCAAAATAGTTCCTACATCTTCACCACACCTAAAACATTGGTCTGATAAATCTGATTTCAATCTATTCATTTTCTGTGGTGTAAGATATAACTGATATAAAAAAATTATACTGAACTAATCTATACCTTACATTAATAACTGGCCATACAGTCCCTACGTAGATCTGCAATCTTTGTTCAGCAATTACAATGTTCACATCTAGTTCACACCTCTGTCTCGATTTATGAACTTCACACTGAGGAGTTCCTACTTGTAATAATATCAAAGATGTAAATTTCTTAACAATTCCTCTCCTAATAAGAAGTTCTACTTCAGTACAACTAGGCAACAATGTGGTTGACTCTAACTTATCCCTCAAATATTCTCTTAATTAAAAATAGCGAAAAAGATTGTTTTGAGCTATTCCATATTTATTTCTCAATTATTCAAATGACATTAATTGACCCCTTTCATAACAATCTTCAACATTTATAATCCCTTTACAAATCCAAAAATTGATCATCTTTTGAAAAAGATAATAGAATTTTGAAACAAAGGCATTTTGAGTGATATACGTCCTCTTACTCCAATTTCATCATTTATTTTATTCCAAATATTAATCAAATGCTTCAGTAATGATGTTTCTTTTTCTCCAACTCTCATTTTTGCATCCTATTTATATATAAACTCTTCTGCTTTTCTCTCACCTACTTTATCCAACTCTATTTTAACCCTCGCCAGCTTTTCTTCTCTTTCAAAAGAAGAAGTAAGAAATCTCATTTGTGCCACTCGATAATAGTTTCTAAAATTAGGAAGCTGTAAGCCTCCCAATTCATATTTTCGTGTTAACTTCTTTGTAAGACCTCTTGACATTTTAACTTTCCAGAGGAATTTCCTTAGAAATTTATTCAATTCTTGAAAAGAGATTTTTGAGGTATTTAAATAGGAAATGTTTGAAAAAAATATTGTAATCTCGGGAATATATTCATCTTAATACAATTAACCCTTCCCACTAAAGTTATAGGTAAATTAATCCATTTTTAAAAATCCTTCTCAATCTTTTAAATAATGATAAATAATTCAGTTTATATAAATTTATATTTTAATACCTCAATGTGTTTAACTTCTATTCTAACTTATATTTATGTAAATGTCCTCCAAGGTCCTGGAGAAACCCTGTCTCATCTTTACTGTGCGAGCATGGTATGAAGAATAAATAAAGGTGACTTGAGCACGAGCTGAACCTGCTGACTCAATCCCACTGAAGAGGATTTTTACACCATTCTTGTTCATAGATCTTCTTTATTGTAGGGAAGGATTATAAAGATTAAAATAAAAACAGAAAATGCTTGAGATACTCAGGTTGTCGGGCCTAGCTTGGGTAGAGAAAGAGTTTGTAAAGAACCCTGTCAACCTGGTCACCACCTCTTCTCACTGCTACCTATGGGCAGAAGGTACAGAAACCTGAAGACCAGCACCTCCAGGTTCAAGAATAATTTCTTCCCAACAACTACCAAGCATTAGAAACTCCTCTCGGTACATTAATCAGGAACTGCTCTGACACCACAAAAGGTTTGTCTGCTCTGCTGGATTACTGTGAATATTTATTATCTACCTATCTTACATATTTATAGTCTCTTTTGATGCAATTCAATTTTTTTGTTTATATCATAGTTTTTTCTTTACTGTACTGTACCTGCTCAATGGCAGGATGTCAGAATTTTGGTGCATATGCACAATATACAGTGTGTATGACAATAAACTGATCGAGATCATCCAAGTTAAAGTTTCAGGAAATATAGAGGTCCCAAGCCCTAGCATACAGCTGAAGCAGAGTAGTGAGACAGAATGAAGAAGCCTTTACGGTGTGTTGGTGTGATCTGGACCGCCTTACCTGCAGTGACTGCAACATTGTCCGATTGGTATCACAGCAAAGGATCACATTGTTTGTCATGCTGAAGCTCTCCCGTACACCAAGGTGATAGAAGAGTGATGATTGACAGTAAGGGTCGGTCACCTCCACCACTGCAACATCTGTAGACAACAGCACTGTTAGTAGAGCACCTCAGAGATCTGGTCTGTCACTCCCTCAGCCCTCTCCTCTAACTTTCTTGAGTAACTCTGCTCATAACTGCTGTGTATGGAGGAGCTGTGGCCTCCCTGCCTATCTGGAATGTGTTTATTGCAGGAGGTCACGTGTCCTCCAAATATAAAAATGATTCGGAAGTCACATCACCTGTCAATCAAGGTTGGACCCGGCTACTAATTAGTGCACATTTTGCCATTGGCTAATTTAAATCACCTGGGGCATCATTGGGTAGCAACACAGTATTTAGCTTCAGCACAGAGTACATTCACCCCCTCTGCCTCTTGGCCCGAGTCCTAGACACCACTCCATGCCAGGTCGCTACTGTGCACGTTGTTGGAAGGGTCATGGGTGAGGTGTGCACTATACTGAAGCTGAGCCATAGAACTGCAATAGATCGATACTTGCAGTAGAGTCGCACCCCTATCGATCAGGGAATCTGGAGCATGTGCAAGTTTCTGTTTATACTGTGTGAGCAGGGTCAAATATAGGTTTATTGTTGTCAGAGTCTAATTGATGTCCAAGGTCAACATCTATATCATTACTTAAGTGAAACAGTGTGTGTAGTACGTGAGCAGGATCGAATATAAGTTCACCACCGTCAACATCCAACTGATATCCAAGGTGAATGTCGGTATAATTGCTTACATGAATTAGTAATTGAGTCCCATTTAACGCTCTCCCATTTGTTTCCCATGTGTTAATAAAAGTTATAGGTAATTGTAACCCTTGTGTCCAGACTCATCTCTCTGTGAAGCAACTGAACCTGATACTCTTCTCAATACAGCAATTGGCACTGTGAACAGGGTTCAAAGAATTATGACTGGACACACATGGAGTATTAACCACGTGGAAGATTGTATTAATAACTATGTGAGTGGGCGTCTTGTTGGGTGCATGTGAGATTGTGTACCTGCTCACCACCAGGGACCCCATCATTGATTTCAGAAATGGGAGGGCAGCAGGAGGAGAACCTTAGGGACCCTGGGCCAGATTATAAAATCCTCAGGTGGTCCAATGACCGTCAGGGGTTCAGCTGTTCAGCAGCGTAGCTGGGCAAGCCATGCCACAGCAATCTATTGGGTCAACAGGTTGGACGCTCATGGAGAGAAGATAGGGCATCATGTGGTCTTCCACCTGGAGTTACTGAGGTTTCCTTTTTTTTTTTTTTTTTTTTTTTTTTTTTTTTTAAATTTTTTTATTTTTCACACCATAAATCACATTAGCCATGATATACACTATTTCTTTTCACACATATACAGTGATTTTTTCTCCCCCCCCCCCTTTCCTCCCAAACCACCCCCCCACCCCCCCCTCTCATCCATTTTAGGTATACAATCTAGGTTGCATTAAGCCAGTCAGACAATGTTGTCATTCAACCAAATTACACCAGAAATTCTACTGAGTCCATTCTTTTCTTTCCTTCTCCTTCCATCAACTTAGGTAATGTTTTTCCCCGGTAGGTTTTCGCTATTGTATTTAATGTAAGGCTCCTATACTTGTTCGAATATTTCAATGTTATTTCTTAACCAATATGTTATTTTTTCTAATGGAATACATTTATTCATTTAAATTTGGTAGTTTCTTCCTTTTAATTTGGTTATGTATTCCATTAATATTTAAAGACATATAGTTCAGCGTAGCCCTTTTATATTTTGTTTATCTTCTCTTTCCGTTTTTCCATCATTACCTTTCCTCCTTTTCCATTTCTGTTTTCTTATTTTCAACTCTTTATAAGACAACATTCCTACAACATCTAACATTTTCCTTATTCTCCTATTTCTATCTTATTTATCCCCAATCTCCCCTTCACCTCCTGAGTTGTCCTTTATCCCTTGTCGGACAACCACATCTCCCCTCTCCATTTGGATTTGCGAATCCACTCGCAAGCGTCAACTGATTTTGCAGTGACCGCTATTTCCCCCCACCCCGCCTCCCCCAGAAAAGATTTCACTTTTCATATGTCACAAAGGTCCCTCTTTTAATTCCCTCCTTCTTCTCTCTATTCCATTACCTTCCCTTATTAATTCTTGTCTATACTATCCATATTTTCCTCTAAGTACAGATACATTCATGTATGCTCATTGTCTCTATTCACTCTTATACCTCTTTACCTGCATACATATCAATCGTGATCATTTTTACTCTCATTACCCGTCTTCATCCCTCAGTCTATTTTTGTCTTTACCCACATACATATCAGTCGTGATCGTTTTAACTCTCATTACCCGTCTTCCTCCCTCAGTCTATTTTTGTAATTGTTCTGCAAATTTTCGTGCTTCTTCTGGATCCGCGAATAGTCTGTTTTGTTGTCCTGGAATAAATATTTTCAATACCGCTGGATGCTTTAGTATAAATTTATACCCTTTCTTCCATAAAATCGCCTTTGCTGTATTGAACTCTTTTCTCTTCTTTAGGAGTTCAAAACTTATATCTGGGTAAATGAAGATTTTTTGCCCTTTATACTCCAGTGGTTTGTTGCCCTCTCTTACTTTTTCCATTGTCTTCTCCAGTACCTTTTCTCTTGTAGTATATCTTAGGAATTTTACTACAATAGATCTTGGTTTTTGTTGTGGTTGTGGTTTAGAGGCCAATACTCTATGTGCCCTTTCTATTTCCATTTCATGCTGTAGTTCTGGACATCCTAGGGTCTTAGGGATCCACTCTTTTATAAACTCCCTCATATTCTTGCCTTCTTCATCTTCCTTAAGGCCCACTATCTTTATGTTATTTCTTCTGTTATGGTTTTCCATTGTATCTATTTTTTGAGCTAGTAGTTCTTGTGTCTCTTTAGTTTTTTTATTAGATTCCTCCAATTTCTTTTTTAAGTCTTCTACCTCCATTTCTGCTGCTACTGCCCGCTCTTCCATCTTGTCCATTTTCTTTCCCATTTCTGTTAAGGTCATCTCCATTTTATTTATTTTCTCTTCTGTGTTGTTTATTCTTTTTCTTAAATCCTTAAATTCCTGTGTTTGCCATTCTCTAAATGATTCCATGTATCCTCTAATAAGAGCAAGTATATCCTTTACCTTGCCTCTCTTTTCTTCTTCTATTTCACCATACTCTTCCTCTTCTTCTTCCTCTGGGTTGGCCATCTGTTGTTTCTTTGGTGCCCTTTCCTCCTCTTCTATCTTGTTTCTATTGTCTTCTGTGGTCTCTTCTTGCTGCAGGTGTTCTGCAGCTGTCGTTGCCGGCTGTGGAGATCGACTCCCCAGCTGGTCCCCCCTCCCGTCGGTGTGTTTTTTTTCATTCGCATCGCGCATGCGCGAAACTTCGCGCATGCGCGGTTGCGCACTTTTGTTCGGCTCTGCGAGCCATTTTTGTAGTCCATTATTTACCGACCTGAGGGAGCGGGTTTCTCTCTCCGCAGCGGGCCTCTTCGGACAGGTAAGGCCTTCACCTTTTTCCTCCTTTGTCTTCTCTTCCTCTCTTCTTACCGTTGCTTTCGACTTTTCTTTTTTTGTCGCCATCTTCTTTCCACCTTTATACTCACTTTTCTGTAACTTTTATTTCTGTGCCTTTGTGTTTTCTCTTGTTTTTCCCGACTTTTCTGGAGAGGGCTGGAGTTCACCGTCCGGCCACTACTCCATCACGTGACTCCTCCCCAGTTACTGAGGTTTCCTGAGGCAGGGAGAGTGTTGGGGCAGCCCTATGGATACTGATATCCCTACTTAGATGCCAGTGAGATATCATGTCAGAGTTAAGTAGTCAGGGACCCCAGAAATATAGGGAGATAGAACCCCTACAACATAAGTGTTGGGAACTGCAAGAGGCATTGCAGATTGCCCAAGGGGAAGTGTCCAACTTAGAATTTAAAACCTTGGAGGCAAATTCCAAGCTGATTGAATCACAGCAGCTGCAAACAGCTCATTGGTTTGGCTCGTAGCTTGACTCAGAAAAAGTCTGAGCCATTGACAAGAAGGGGGAGGGGATCGACACATGTTGGTGGGATGGGTATGTGTGGATGGATGGTGATAAGACTGAGGAAACAGAGTCCCATGACACACATTCTCCTCCCTGCGTGCCTGAGCCTTTACAAGCCTGACCAGTAACCACTCGGTCCTGGGTCTGCAACTGGGTACCCTGCCAACTCTCCAAAATAGGGAGGAGCCAAAAATGGAGGGATCTCAGGTGGGCACGTAGGTGGTCAATGTGAGATAATGGAGTCGCAAGACTACACTGCTAAGGGGATAACCAGGAAAGGGGACTAATACCACCAGTGTCCAGGTGAAAACTTAGCCATGCTGCTGCTTCAGTTGGGAGACAAGGGGACTCCCAGTTCCTTTCCATCTCATTGGGAAGTGAGGACCCTGGCAGTCTATCTGACCAGCATACGCATGCACCGACAGAAAGGGTCGATGATGTCACCACACTGTGATAATGGGTGGTGACTTCGTTCCAGGCCAGGTTCTCTGCCCTCCTAGGATGGGGCTGATACAGCCCCACAGTGGCACACCATTGATATGAGAATATGGATTGTTAGGGAGTGGCACTGATTGATCATGGATATCTACAGGGCGCCCACAAGCAACATCCTCCCAGGGAGCACGAAGGTGACTGATGCCTTGGTAGGCTATTTAGTCACCGACGCATGTCCCTACCATAGAAAGGTGGTCTTGCCCCTCATTGGAAGCCATTATCCTCTCATAACTGTACCTAAAAACACAAATATGTCGGAGGAGCTCAGAAGGTCTCACAGCATCCATAGGACCAATATTTTGGGGTTGAACCCTTCGTCAAAGTTTGAGCAAAAAGCAGGAAGGAGAGAGAGAGAGAGATTCCTGTAGAAGGCAGAGGGAAGGAGAATGGAAGATGTGTCTGGTGGTGGCACCACATAGTAGATGACAGAAATGGTAGAAAATACCATGTTGGATATGAAGACTGCTGGGGTGGTAAGTAAAGATAAGGGAATCCTGTACTTGGTTGCCCATTGGGATGGAGGGGGTTAGGGCAGATGGGTGGATAATGGAGGATATACAGGTGAGTGCTGAGTTGATGGCAGCAGAGGAGTAGCCATGTTCTTTGAAGAAAGCCATCTTGGATGATCTCACATGTCCTGGGAGCAGATGTGATTGAAACAGAGAATCTGTGAGAAAGGAATAGAATTCTTACAGGGGGAAGAATGTGAAGAGGTGTAGTTCTTTTATATACATTTTTTATTTTTCACACTGTGAACCATATCAACCAAAATATGTACAAACGTTTCTCATTAAATAAACACAGTGGTGTTTTCTCCCTTTTCCACCCCCCCACCCTCCCTCCCCCCACCTTCGCACCCCCCTCCAAAACCCATAAATATTCAACATATACAATTCAATAAAACTATGAAACAATGTCTTCACACAATGAAAAATAAACAAGAAAAATGTGTCATCTACTTTTACACACTGGATCGAGTCGTTTTGTCTTCTTATCATTCTCATTTTAGGGGGTGGAGGTCCGAGGCAAGCCCTCTGTCATGTTCCATGTATGGTTCCCAAATTTGTTTGAACAATGCGACTTAATATTTTAAGTTATATGTAATTTTTTCCAATGGAATACATTTATTCATTTCCATGTACCATTGCTGTATTCTCAGGCTCTCTTCCATTTTCCAAGTTGACATCATACATTTTTTTGCTACTGCTAAGGCTATCATAATCAATCATTTTTGCATTTTATCCAATTTGAGGCCAATTCCTTTCTTCTTGTATTACTTAGAAGAAAGATCTCTGGATTTATTGGTATGTTATTTTTTGTGATTTTATTTAATATTTGATTTCGATCAAATATTGCATATACTGTTGTTCCCATTACCGTCTTACAGCGAAAACGTCTATCTGATAATGTTGGATCCCATTCTGTTAACTTTTGAGGCGTGATATATAACCTGAGTAACCAATTATACTGTATCATGCGTAATCTTGTGTTTATTGTATTCTTCATAGTTCCAGAACATAACTTTTCCCATACTTCATTTTTTACCTTTATGTTTAAATCCTTTTCCCACTTTTGTTTGGATTTATAGCTTATTTCATCATTTTCCTTACCTTGCAGCTTAATGTACATATTTGTTATAAATCTTTTAATTATCATTGTGTCTGTAATCACATATTCAAAGCTGCTTCCTTCTGGTAACCTCAAACTGTTTCCCAATTTATCCTTTAAATTAGCTTTCAGTTGATGATATGCAAACACTATGAGTTATTCCATATTTGTACTTCAACTGTTCAAATGTTAATAAATTATTTCCCAAAAAACAATTTTCTATTCTTTTGATTCCTTTTCTCTCCCATTATCTATTGTAAAAGGGATTAGTGGGTTTTGTGTCAATAACAATTTTAGTATTTGGTAATTCATTTATTTCCTTTATAAATGGATCTTCTTCCATATATTAAGTAAATGATGGAATAATGGTGAGTTTTTATATTGCACCAGCTTTTCATCCCACTTATAAATTATATGTTCCGATACCTTTTCTCCTATTTTATCGTGTTCTATCTTAGTCCAGTCTGGTTTATCCCCTGGTCTGGTAAAAATCTGATAAATACCTTAATTGTGCTACTCTATAATAATTTTTAAAGTTTGGTAACTGCAAACCACCTTGGTTACACCTCTCTGTTAATTTCTCTAATGCTACCCTCAGTTTCCCCCCTTTCCACAAGAATTTCCTTATTATTCTCTTTAGTTCATCAAAGAATTTCTCTGTTAAGGGAATTGGTAACGATTGAAATAAGTATTGTATCCTTGGGAACACGTTCATTTTAATGCAGTTTACCCTCCCTGTCAACGTTAGCAGTAATTCTTTCCATTGTTCTAAGTCTTCCTGCAATTTCCTTATTAGTGGCTGATAATTTAGTTTGTACAAGTGGCTTAAGTTATTATCTAACCTGATACCCAGGTATCGGATTGCTTGTGTTTGCCATTTAAATGGTGATTCTTTTTTAAATTCTGTATAATCCGCATTACTCATTGGCATCACTTCACTTTTCTTTGCTTTGATCTTGTACCCCGATATTTCTCCATATTCCTTCAATTTCCTATATAATTCTTTTACTGATACCTCTGGTTCGGTTAGGTATACTATGATGTCATCTGCAAATAAGTTGATTTTATACTCCATCTCCTTTATTTTTATCCCTTTTATTTTATTTTCTGTTCTTATCAGTTCTGCCAATGGTTCTATTGCTAAGGCGAACAATGAGGGGGATAATGGACATCCTGACTAGTTGACCTATTTAATTTAAATTGGTTTGACACATATCCATTTACTGTTACCTTCACCAATGGTCCATTATACAATGCTTTAATCCAATTTATATATTTTTCTGGCAGACTGAACTTCAGTAATACTTTAAATAAGTAGTTCCACTCTACTCTGTCAAAGGCTTTTTCTGCATCTAAAGCAACAGCCACTGTTGGCTTCTTATTTCCTTGAACTGCATGAATTAGATTAATAAGTTTGCAGACATTATCCACTGTTTGTCTTTTCTTAATAAATCCAGTTTGATCTTGTTTGACTATTTTTGGTATGCCATCGGCCAATCTGTTTGCTAATAATTTTGCTATTATCTTATAGTCTGAGTTAAGTAGAGATATTGGTCTATATGATGCTGGTGTTAATGGATCCTTCCCCGTCTTTGGATTACTGTAATTATTGCTGTCTTAAATGAATCTGGCAGGTTTTGTGTTTCTTCTATCTGGTTCATTACTTCCAGGAGAGGAGGAATTAATAACTCTTTAAATGTTTTATAGAATTCTATTGGGAATCCATCCTCTCCTGGTGTTTTATTGTTTGGCAGCTTTTTAAATACATCCTGTACTTCCTCTATTTCAAGTGGTTTTATCAGTTTGTTTTGTTCCTCTTCTTGCAATTCTTGCAAAATAGAACTCTTCTATTTTATCATTTTTCCCCTTGTTCTCAGTTTGGTATAATTGTTCATAAAATTCCGTAAAGTTTTCATTAATCTCTATTTGGTTATATGTAATTTGTTTGTCCTTTTTCCTTGATGCCAGTATCATTCTTTTAGCTTGTTCTGTTTTAAGTTGCCAGGCTAATATTTTATGTGTTTTTTCTCCCAGTTCGTAATACTTTTGTTTTATTTTCATTATGTTTTTATCCACCTTGTACGTTTGTAATGTTTCGGATTTTATTTTTTGGTCCGCCAATTCTCTCTTTTTCGTTACATCATCCCTTTTTACTATCTCCCTTTCCAGCTGCTCTATTTCCCGATTGTGGTCCTTTTTCATCTTAGTTGCATAACTTATTATCTGTCCTCTAATGAAGGCTTTCATTCCGTCCAATTATATAAATTTTTCTTTCACTGATTCCGTGTTTATTTCAAAATATGTTTTAATTTGGCATTCAATAAACTCTATAAATTCCTGCCTTTTAAGTAGCATGGAGTTTAACCTCCATCTATATGTTTTTGGTGGGATGTCCTCCAGTTTTATTGCTAATAACAGGGGTGAATGATCAGATAGTAATCTAGCTTTATACTCAGTTTTCCTAACTCTCCCTTGAATATGGGCCGACAACAAAAACATATCAATCCTTGAGTATGTTTTATGCCTACTCAAATAATATGAATATTCTTACTCTCTTGGGTGCTGCCTCCTGCATATATCCATAAGTTCCTGCATTGATTTAACCATAAATTTGGCTACTTTATTCTTTTTGCTTGTCTTTTGTCCAGTTTTATCCAACATTGGGTCTAAATTAAGGTTAAAATCCCCTCCTATCACTATATTCCCTTGCGCATCTACAATCTTCAAAAAAATATCTGGCATAAACTTTTGATCCTCCTCATTCGGTGCATATATATTGAGCAAATTCCAAAATTCTGAGTATATATGACACTTTATCATTACATACCTCCCTGCTGGATCTATTATTTCCTCCTCTGCTTTGATTGGTATATTTTTATTAATTAATATGGCTACCCCTCTAGGTTTTGAATTATATGATGCTGCCGCTAAGTGTCCTACCCAGTCTCTCTTTAATTTGTTATGTTCCACTTCAGTTAGATGCATTTCCTGCGCAAATGCTATATCTATTTTTTCTTTTTTCAGTAAATTTAATAGCCTCTTCCTTTTAATTTGGTTATGTATTCCATTAATGTTTATAGTCATATAGTTCAACGTGGCCATCTTATATCTTGTTTACACCTCATTTCCGCTTCCTCACCACCTCCATCCCCCTTTTCCCCATTTTCATCTCTCAGTTTTCCCTTTTTAAACTCAACATATGACAACACATTTAAAACATAAAATACTCCAACAATTCCCACACCCAATATTACCTTAACCCCAAATGCCCCCCCCCCACTGAGTTGCCCCTTATCCCTTGCCGGGCAACCACAATTTCCCTTTCCATTTGGATTGCGATCTTACTCGCAAGCATCAACTGGTTTCGCAGTGACAGTTATTCTCTCCCCCCACCAAGAAAACACTTTTTTTTTTAAAAACACACATATAACAAAGCTCCCTTTTCCCCTTCCTTCCTTCCTTCCCTTCTCTTTTCCCTCTTTAGTTCTTTACATATACATTGTTTTTACATCTTTATACATACTTTATCGCCATTCTTCATTTATATTATGTCTCTTCATCTCTCCTTCTGTCCTGCAACACTCTGCGAATTTTTGAGCTTCCTCCGGATCAGAGAACAGTCTGTTTTGCTCCCCGGGTATAAATATTTTAAGCATGGCTGGATCTCTTAACATGAATTTACAACCTTTTTTCCATAGGATCAATTTTGCTGTATTAAACTCCTTCCTCTTCTTTAAGAGTTCAAACTTATGTCTGGATAAAAACAATATTTTTTGACCCTTGTATTCCAATGGTTTATTATCTTCTCTAATTTTATTCCTTGCCCGCTCCAGTATATTTTCTCTTGTCGTATATCTCAAAAATTTTACTAAAATTGATTTTGGTTTTTGATGTGCCTGTGGTTTGGGAGCTAATGCTCTGTGTCCCCTTTCTATTTCCATTTCTTCCTGCATTTCTGTCATTCCCAGGACCATCGGGATCCATTCTTTTATAAATTCCTTCATGTCTGTGCCTTATTCACCCTCCTTCAGGCCCACTATTTTTATGTTGTTTCGCCTTCTATAATTTTCCAACTTACCAATTTTCTGAGATAACAACTCTTGAGTCTCTTTAATTTTTTTGTCACTTTCCTCTTGTCGTTTACTTCCATTTCGACAGCCGTTTCTCTTTCTTCCACATTTTCTACCCTTTTCCCTATTTCTATCATGACTAGTTCTGATCTTTGCATTTTATCTTCTGTTCTTTTCATTTTTCTTTTAATTGCACTAAATTCTAATGACAACCATTCTTTTAATATTCTTCAAAAAAAGCTTTATCTATACTCTGTCCATCTATTTTACCTTCTATTTCTCTGTGAAGATCTTGGTCATCTTCTTCCCCTTCTTCTGTGTCTGTACCTGTGTTTGTGTCTTCTTCTTCTCTTCTTTGTATCTGTATTTCTTCTGATTTTCCTGATGAGTTGCTTGTATCGCTTTGTTAGGCCTCTTCTTGCTGGGCCTCTTGCTGTTGGTCCTCCCCTTCTGGGCTGCTCATCTATCGGGCCTCCTGCTGCTGCTCCTCTTGCCATTCACCCCATCGACTTTCTTTCTCACCTGATACCTGCCGCCTTCCTCATCTTCCAGCTGAGAGCCCTGGTGTCGGGCGTCCCTCAGCTGGTTGCACTGTGGTTGCCCGCTCTTCAGCTGAGCCCCACTCCCGTCGGTGTTTTCTTTTACTTTTGATTGGGAGGTTGCACACTTTTGTTTGGCTCAGAGAGCCATTTTTGCAGTCCATCGGTCAGAGGGTCGTGACTCCACAGGGCCGGCACCAACCTCGGAGAACGGACATTCTTCGCCACCATGGCTCCCTGTTCCTTCGTGCAGGTTAGGGTTAGGGTGTCTGGCAAGTCTGATGTATGTTGACCGTGTCCCACGGTCTTTCTTTTCTAGCGACTTTTCTTCTTTTTTTCCCCGTTGTTTTTACTTTTTCCTTCTTGGGTGCCATCTTCTTTCTCTTCTCTGCAACTTTATCTTCTATTTCTTATATTTTATATTTGTTGATCTTTGTCTTTTCTTGACTTTTTTTCTGGAGAGGGCTGGTTTTACCCTACCGGCCATTACTCCATCACGTGAGTCCTCTTGAAGAGGTGTAGTTGAGGTAGCAGAGGGAGTCGGTGGGTTTGTCGAAAATATCTGTCAAGAGTTTGTCTCCCGAGATAGAGACAGAAAGATTGAAAAAGGGGAGGGATTTGCTTGAGATGGACCAAATGAATTTGAGATCGGAGTGGAAGATGGCAGTAAAGTGGATGAAGATGACGAGGTCATCATGGATCACATCTGTGCCTGTATTCCCATGCTCAACACATGTCTGGGAAGGCTGTCTCAGAGTGGGATATCAATTGGTCAGACAAGAAATTACATGAAAATCTGAACTTTAGACACACAGCATGGAAACAGGCCATCCCAACTCATGCATGTTGATCAAAATCCTGTCAAAACTATTGGTATATCCTATTGGCCCATTTCCCTCTGAAGCTTTCCTATCCACGTTTCTGCCCAAATGTCTCTTAAACACTGGAATCATCCACCTTTGGAAAGGATGTCCAACATTCACATAACCATCCAAAACACCTGCACATGATGCAGGATCTGTGGCTCAGTAATAATGCAGAGGAAATGCAGAGCTATGCAGTTGGGAAAGACTCCCCACACACCAAATATCCCAGCACATCGGACCAGACAACCCCGCATGCCGGACCAAACAAACTTAAATAATCAATTTTAGTACTGGAGAAGTTCATCTGCCTTGGCAACACTCTCTCATGATCCTTTAATTTAGAGTCTCTTCCGGCTCACTAACAGCACCATCAAAATATTCCCATGTAATCAATTAACCCACCAACTCACGATGTCTTTGGAATGTGGGTATAAACCGAAACACCAGAAGAAACCCACACCGACATGGGAGCATGTACAAGCTCCTTTCAGACTGCACTGGATTCGAACCTGGGACCTTGGTGCTGTTATAGCATTGTGTTAACTGCTGCAATAACCATGCCCCCCAAAGATTGATGAAGAAGTCAACAACAGAATAGGAAAATCAAGCTCTGCTTTCAGACAACTGGGAAGTAAAATATGACAATGGAAAGGAATCCTGAAGACCAAGCCAAATGTGTACAGTGCTAGTGGGACACGGTCAATGTACATCAGACTTGCCAGACACCTTAACCACTAGTCTCTCCAGAAATAATTCATATCGTGCAGGACAAGATTTCAGATACACAGCTTCTGTCCCAAAAACCCTTCACATACTGTAAGAATCACAGATCAGATGGGTACAGCAGCTTACCAAGATGTCTGATGATGGAATACCAAAGCACCTGCTTTATGGACAACTGTCTGATGATAAACAAACAGGTGGCATACAGAAAGTTTATTTCAAAGATCCCTGAAGAGTCTCAGCATTGACACACACCACTGGGAACAACAAACATTGAATCGCCCTGTGTGGAGTACCCGCACATCCAGTGGTGTTCGTTCATATAAGGAATCAAGAAGAGGAAGCAAAGTGAAGAAAATCTCAAAAATCAAGATCCACCAAGGCATGGAATCCCTGCCCTGTATGAAAGGAACTTTGGAGACCATATTGCTCTAATTGGCCACCTTTGTACAGAACTCAACACGAAAAACTAGACATCAAGGTCTTACTCAAAAAAAGTTACAAACAATTGTCCCTGTCTCGACCGCCTTCTCTGACAGCTTGTTTCATATATCCACCCGCTTCTGAAAACCTGCTCCTCAAGTCCTCTTACATCTTTCCCCTTTAGCTAATATCTTCTAGTTTTAGATTCCCCAAAGCTGGCAAAAATAAAAACGGTTGTCATTCTGATTAGTGCCGTTTATGATGTTATAAACGTCTCCCTGTCTGCTTTACTCCAAGGAAAACATTCACAATCTATCCAATCTATTCTCATAACTCTAGTTCTCCAGCCCTGACCACAGCCTTATGAATATTTTCAGTACTCTCTCAAGATTAAATGCATCCTTATCCACAGGAATCTCCTGGGGGGTGGAAATGTGTTCAATAGTGCCTCACTTCCGCAACTCAGCTCCAGTAAAGTGAAAAGCGGCTTGGTTAATGCCGAGCTTCGCGCAATGCTATTACAGTACCAGTGATGCGGGTTCGAATCCGGCACTGACTGTAAGGAGTTTGTACATTCTTTCCGTAATGACGCTAGTTTCCTCCCACATTCCAAAGAATGTACGGGGTTAGTAGGTTAATTTGTCCAATTTGTTGGTGCAGCATGGGCGAGTGGGCTTGAAGGGTCTGTTACCCTGCTGTATCTCAATATATTTAAAAATTGCAATTCCAGCTGCTACTTCATACGAGTATTTAACACTGGAAGTTGGGGACAAAATCTTTACTCTCAAACACTAAGAATTCACAATGAATCATCTAATCCAATTACCCTCTTAATAGGAGAATTGAAAAACATCCTCCCTGATTAAAGACATGCTTTCCACAGCTTATGTGCACCAAGTTCTTTTTTTTAACTCCACTGTGCACATTAAAACCACAAATATTTAACAGGAACAATAACTCGCATGGTGCTAAAAATGGACTGGAAAGGAAATAAATTGACTTTAGGTGCTAGCCAATCTCATGTCCACTTTTCCCAGGTTGATGATCCCTGTTGTGTCTTTTTCTGGTAAACCCAGCTTGGAAACAAGCCTAGACAAGGCTGCCTGGTGCAAAGGTTGCACAATTCTGGATTTTAAATCGTACAAACTGAACTTTGTTGCATGCCTAATGTCACGTGGCTCTGAATCTGATCATCGTTGGCCCAGTTTTGCTTCAGAGATCAGCTCATTTTCTTGGTTTACCTTCCTTGTCTACACTGAGGGAGTGCTGCACCATCAGAGGCTCTGATTTTGAGATGAGGCATGCAACTGGATTATAAACAGTCCCACAACACTATTTCAAAGACAAGCAGGGAATTCCTCTGGAGAAGTTTTCAATCTCTCACTGCTACAGTCAAAAGATCCCACCTGCATCAAAAGGACATTAATCATTTCCAAAAAGAGCAGAGTGACCTGACTCAATGATCCTTGCTAAATATCACTCACAACTTGTCCGTGAACTACTCTTTGCAGACGATGGCACTTTAGTTGCCCATTCAGAGCCAGCTCTCTAGCGCATGACGTCCTGTTTTGCGGAAACTGCCAAAATGTTTGGCCTGGAAGTCAGCCTGAAGAAAACTGAGGTCCTCCATCAGCCAGCTCCCCACCATGACTACCATCCCCCCTACATCTCCATCGGGCACACAGAACTCAAAACGGTCAACCAGTTTACCTACCTCAGCTGCACCATTTCATCTGATGCAAGGATCGACAAAGAGATAGACAACAGACTCACCAAGGCAAATAGCGCCTTTGGAAGACTACACAAAAGAGTCTGGAAAAACAACCACCTGAAGAAACACACAAAGATCAGTGTGTACAGAGCCGTTGACATACCCACGCTCCTGCTCGGCTCCGAATCATGGGTCCTCTACCGGCATCACCTATGGCTCCTAGAACGCTTCCATCAGCGCTATCTCCGCTCCATCCTCAACATTCATTGGAATTACTTCATTACCAACATCGAAGTACTCGAGCTGGCAGAGTCCGCAAGCATCGAATCCATGCTGCTGAAGACCCAACTGCGCTGGGTGGATCACGTCTCCAGAATGGAGGACCATCGCCTTCCCAAGATTGTGTTCTATGGCGAGCTCTCCACTGGCCACCGAGACAGAGGTGCACCAAAGAAGAGGTACAAGGACCTCTTAAAGAAATCTCTTGGTGCCTGTCACATTGACTACCGGCAGTGGGCTGATATCGCCTCCAACCGTGCATCTTGGCGCCTCACAGTTCGGCGGGCAGCAACCTCCTTAGAAGAAGACCGCAGAGCCCACCTCACTGACAAAAGACAAAGGAGGAAATACCCAACACCCAACCCCAACCAACCAATTTTCCCTTGCAACCGCTGCAACTGTGCCTGCCTGTCCTGCATCGGACTTGTCAGTCACCAAGGAGCCTGCAGCAGATGTGGACATACCCCTCCATAAATCTTCGTCCGCGAAGCCAAGCCAAAGAAAGACATACTGTGATGAAATGCTTTGAGAGATTGGCCATAGCCAGAATTAACTCGGACCTAAGAAAAGGCATGGACCCACTCCAATGTGCCTACCACCACAATCATTCCACAGCAGATGCTGTTCCACAGTTTCACTGGCTCTCCACTCAGCCCTGAATCACCTAGACAACACCAATATATACATCAGGCTGCTTTTACAATTACATCAATTACAGCTCAGCTTTCATCACCATCATCCCCTCAGTGCTGGTCATCAAGCTTCAAAACTTAGATCTTTGCACCACAACCACCCTCCTCCTCCCTGCAACTGAATCCTTGACTTCCTCTTCGGAAGGCCACAGTGAGTGCGGATCAGTAACATCTCCTCCTCACTGAAAACCAACCCTGGTGCACCTCTTGGATGTGTGCTTAGCCCACTGTTCAACTCAGCCAGTGCCATCATGGGCATTAGTCTTCATTCTATTGAGGGAACACCAGATGCAGTAAATCAGTCCTGCGGATACACAGGGAAAGTATTGCTTCACTTGAAAGGCCTGTTTGGGGCCATGGACTGTGGAGAGGGAGATGGTGTAGGCGCAAGTGTGGCACCTCCTGTGGCCACAGGGGAAGGTGCCAGGGCAGGGGGGGAGGTGCAATTGGTGGGAGGGATGCATTCACAAGGGAATCACAGAAGGGATTCCTTCTTAGGGAAGACATAGATAGAAGATTGGATCTCTCTGTCTACATCTCGGGAGATTAGCTTTCCATCGAGTAACTCCAACTCCCACAACTACCTTGAATACACTTCCTCACACCTTGTTCCCTCCAAGATTATGTCTTCCAGTCCTGATGTTTTGAAATGTCTGCCTACTTCCACCAACGTGGCTTCCCCTCCACCACCATCAACTCAGCCCTCGCCTGTATCTCCTCCATTTCCCGCTCATCTGTCCTGGCCCCATCTGCACCCAAACACAGGATTCCCCTTGTCCTCACCTGCCAACTCACTGGTACTTACAACAGTATCCCACTACCAGACACATCTTCCCCTCTCTGCCTTCTGTAGGGACCCCTCCTTCCATGACTCCCTCGTGCACTCGTCCCTCCCCACCCATCGCACCCCCCCCAGCACTTTCCCTTTGGCCTCAGGAGATGCCACACTTGTGCCCACACCTCCTCCTTCACCACAATTTGGGACCCCAAACGGGCCTTAGAAATGAAGCAACACTTTACTTGTGTACCCGCAGTATTGATTTACTGCATCCGGTGCTCCCTTTGAGGCCTCCTCTGTATCGGAGAGACTGGGCACAGAGTGGGAGATTGCTTCGCTGAGTGCCTTCGCTCTGTCCGCACCAGTGACAGAGACCGCCGAAAGACCAGAGATAAAGAAAGGTAACTTGAAATGAAAAGTCATTGGTACCACAGAAGTTGATTGTAAAACTTTGTAACATTTCATAATAAGGGTAACATCATTTGTGCTTACAGGTTCCTTTCAGGTTGTGGGAATGAAATGGAAGCAAAAAAAAACCTGGAAGGGAAATCCTACTGCTGAATAGTTCACAAAATATTGAATCTAACAGTATCCTCAAAAGGAACAAGATATATTAGATTAATGCACATGGTGTTTGGAATGCAAGTTTCGGAGCCCTTTGATACAATATTTTGATGTTATGTGCATTTTATTTATTTTCATTTAAGGATTATAGCACATTAATAGGCCCTTCCAACCCACAAGTCAAATTACTGTGACCAATTAACTAACACCTTTGAAACATGGGAAGAAACCGGAGCACCCGGAGGAAACCCATGCAGTGACAGGGAGAGCGCACAAGCCCCTTACAGGCAGTGATGGATTCAAACCCAGGTCGCTGGCACTGTAATAGCGTGGTGCTAAAATCTCTACACTAACCTCAATTATCTTCCTGCTAATGTAAACGCATGGAGTCAAGCTGTTTCATTGCTGCTCACTGAACTGGAGTCAAGCTACGTTCTAAACCCGCAGCATCTGATACAATAAGCAACTTTCAAATTGTTTGATCTTAATGTTATTTTTGAACCCCCTCAAGAAAGAAATTCTGGCTCTCCCTCCATCACCCTCAGCATCAACAACAGATTACATTATAGCACTGCCTGCCAGGGAATTAACAAGAATTGATGAAATCAATCAACAGTACGTCATCAGGGCAGCAACAGGCACCAAATTAACCCAGGAAGTAACAAATGCCAACCAAATCCACATCAAACCAATGAGTGAAAGGAGAAGTGAACAGTGTGATAAAGTACGGGGTGATAGACACTCACCTCCCCAATATACCATGACAAAAAATACTGTCAGACCCAGGAGAGCAGAGACCAGAGACTCTGCTCTAACTATCTGATCCTGATCCCAACAGCTCGGTACAGACTTTAAATGACCTGTTAGAGGAACCAACAGTGTTTCTTTGTTAAACACCCTGTAACAATGGAGGCCTGGCCCAAGATGGAGGCACCCATGCTGGATAGTGTACCAAGAGTGATTACAGACTCCAGCAGAGCAGCGGACCAGGGCACCAGAAAAGGGGAAAACACCCCTCGTTGAGAAGGTGAAACCTGACAGATGGCCCATGGGTATCAGAACTGGGATTCAAGAGGGTTCTGAGGGCAAGATGAAGGGAGTTGGGCACTGAAGGCTTCCTGATGGCATTAGAGGTCTGGACCCGTGGTTTGAACAGGTGTCTGTGCAGCTGCAGAGGCTGTGGGAGCACTGGAGGTGAATCCACGGAAACTCAATAATGTTTTTAGACTGCAATGTCGGGAAAAATCACAGAAAAAATTAACATAATATCTGCCCGTGTGGTCGTTCACACAGGGTGCCTTTTTCGACTGCAAGTACCTGAGTACAACAGTCCCGGGGGTTGGATGTGCAGTCGAAGGGACACTGCAGGCTTCCTCCAAAAGGGATCCTGCAGGTTAAATTTTGCTGCAGGAATTGACTCCAAATTCCTGCACATTCCTTTTTAGACCCTCCATGTAGCGGCAAAATTCCTTGATTGTGCTGTTACTTTCCTGCAGTCTAAAATCCCTGCTGTCTCTGAAGGGACTCCCCTTACTCTTATTGTTAGGGGTGCTGGACAATGCTCATAGCCTGCCTTACGGCAGACAGAAGTTGAAGCACATTATGTATTGTAGCTTTTTGATCTATTACTATGTGACAATAAAAGGAATCTTGAACCTCAAAAATAATAAACAGAATAGAATTGCTAGCTGGTTAAAAAAAATCAATAGAACTGCAGGCACATATTAATAAACAGACATGAGAGGATATTTCAACCCTTGGGCTGATTTTTAAATGGTGAGTTATCCATGTAAAATATGATGCTCTTTACAATATGTTAATTTACTTACAAAGCTATTCAAACAACTTTTTAAAAAAAATAGTACTATTAGCCTGCACACTTCAAAGAAGCATTCCCATCTGAGACACTGGATGAAAACCAACCAGCCATAAGGAATTAGGAATTTGTGGGTGGTTTCACCATTGGTCACAGTTTAAGGAATCACAAGCCACATAGGACAATTTAATTTTGATTTATAGATAAAATAATAGAGTACAATAAAAATTTTTATTTCAAGCAGGGCTTGAACCTAACTTATATTCTAGCAACATTTTGTAAGGAAATATAGAATTTAGCAAAGAAGTGAAATCTTGCTTCCCTAAAAAGCTTTCACTTTTAAATGCTGTAATTTGCAAACATAATTACAGTAAATTTCCCGGTATCTGTAATTCAAGCAACTGGCAACCAAAGATTGAGGAAATAAATAAATCAATATGATTTTAAATTAAAAAAATTTGAAATAAATGTTTAACATCATGAAAGTTAATTGCTCTCCAGAGCAACACACAACTACTTAGTGAAGATGGGAGCAAACATTCAGCCAGCGGAGCGCCCCAGTCGTGCCTCACCTGCAGCAGCTGTTTGAATAAAATGGCGGCACCCAGGATGAAGAGCTGGTTGATGCCACTCATTGCTGGGACGACTCTCCCAAAGTATCTCCCTATCCCTGCCTGGTAAGAGTTTTTATATTTATTAGTATATTAGGCTTTATCTTGCCGCACAAAGAAAACGATCTACAGTTGACGCTGAACAAATTCTCAGACGCTGATACACTTTTTGGCCTGACCATCAACCTGAACAAGACTGAAGAACTCCATCAGTCTGTGCCAAACACCAACACCAGAGAACCAAAAATCACTGTTGACAACACCCTGCTGACAAATGTAAACAACTTCAAATACTTGGGGAGCATCTTGTCGAGAGATAGGTCTTTGGACAAAGAAATTGACTCCAGGATCAGCGAGGCCACCCAGGCTCTGGGGAGGCTGCGCACCAGAGTGCTCAGTCAACACAACATCCGCATCTTCACAAAGCTCAAAGTCTACAGAGCTGTGGTCATCCCTTCTCTCTTGTATGAATGTGAGACCTGGACTCTGTACCGATGTCACATCAAACAACTGGTGAAATTACACATTTTTACACACCTCCGTTCCATCCTTGGCATCTATTGGGAGACTGTGTCTCCAACCTGAAGGTCTTAGGTCATGCAAAGACCACCAGCATTGAGTTCCTGATCATCAGAGCCCAGATGTGGTGGGTGAGACATGTCATCAGAATGGAGACCACCATATGCCTCGCCAGCCGCTCTATAGTGAGCTGAAGACCAGAAGGGGACCTCAAGGTCATCCACGCCAGCGCTATAAAGACACTGTGAAGGAAACCCTATGCTACTGTGGCATCCTGCCAAGAGAACTAGAGGCTGTGGCTGCTGACGGGTCCCATTGGTGAGCCCTGTATGATGAAGCCTCCACCAGTTTTGAAGACAGGTGCCGCCAAAAACTGGTGGAAGGCCGTGAATGGTGTCGCAGAGCAGCAGCCACAGTTATTACAACAACGGACTTCCAGTGCCCCTGTTGCACTAGACCCTTCCAGACTGGGACTGAAAGTCACCTTTGTGTTCACAGGAGAACTACACGTCTTCTTCGGACCAAAGGACGAACAACTTCTGAAAACTGGGGTGGGGGGGGGGGGGGGTTAAATATTATGGTGGCATGATTAGTGTCACGGTTAGTGCACCATTGTTACAGAGCCAGCGACCAGGGTTAAATTTGAATGTTGTAAATTACGAAAATTATCTGATTAAACTGAACTTATCATAATTAAGGAACATAATTTAAATACTTTACATTTTGCTCCGTCTTTTGTTTTAGAAACTGTTTATTCCTAATGCAGGCGAATTAGTTAGTTAGGCATTGTAAGAGGGAGTCTCTGGCAACCAAAAGATTTGCACCTGCAATCTCTGTAAGTGGATATGGGGATTTCACTTTACTTGAACTGCAGTATATTTGTCATTATTTTTGAGAGCAAAGTCAAGAATAACAGCAAGGAGAAATGCAACTTTGGAAAGAATTAAGTTGCTAATAAACTTTGAAGGAGATTCAAAAGAAAATCCTAAATTAAAATTCACTTCCTCACTGCCAGCTGGCTGCACTGGGATTGTACACAAATCAAAATGAAAAAGTCTGCAGTTGCTAGAAATCTGGAACTAAAACAGACACTCATGGGCAAATTCAGCAGGGTCAAGCAGCATCTCTGGAGCAAAAGCATTAATGTTTCTGGTTGACGCTCCTTCATTATTTCAACAGTAACTGTAAACCAAGCCTGAAAATCTGAAGTCAACAATTTGGACAAATCACTTTCTCTGTATTTGAACTGGTCAGTTGTTCTGTAGGTTAATCATCTGTAATATTTTGCTCTCTCCACTATCACTGGCTGAGCTACCGGTGTTTCCTTCACTCCTGACTGACATTTCAATTTTTTGTTTTCTCTCTCTCTAGCTATTGTTTGGCACCCATAGTTAGATGGTATAAATATACATAAAGTATAAAAGCCACTAAAACAAGATTCAGTCTTCAAACTACTTCCTAATGCAACTTGCAAGCAGCAACTTTTTTTTATATTACACATCTTCATACAAAAACAACACCCCTGTCTGAGAAGGGAATAGGCTCCCAGCCAGCCCCCAGCAAGAAAACACAAGAAATGTGCTTTGGAAATTGACGTGATAATCTCTCAACTGATACATAATCTTAAATAATATATCATTTATCCGTGAATGAAAGTCTCAGCATTAGAAGTCACCTTATTTAAACCACACACAAAGTGTTTGAACGTTTAGAGTTGTTCTTGTCAATTAACATATTCCCATTGTAAAAGTACGTGTGTGCACCATGGTCTGGAGAAACGCTGTTAGATGACAATGAACCTGATTATTCTATGGAACCATTTGTCCACACTTATTTATGTAAACTAGGCAATTGTAACTATTAAGATCACATTTAATCACCTGCTTTTATCTCTGTATCAGAAGGAATATTAAACTCAATTTACCTCAAATTCAGGGAGAGTGTTCCATTGAAGAATCATCTGTTTCCTTTACATCTCTTCTCATTCTTCTAAACTCTAGAGAGACAGTCCCTGCACTTCAGCTAGCAAAACAGCTATCCCTGAAACCACTCGAATGAGTCACAGCTGCAATCGCTTAATGATAAATACAACCACTCTCACAGGTGATGTGAACCCCAGTTTTACACAGACCCTTTACAGTTGTCATCAGATTTTCTTATTCCTGTATTCAAATCCTCTCACAATTGAAGTGGTGTATGTTCTTCATGACCTTATAAATCCATTCTATTTCTGAGCCTTTCAGTAATATGAGATCATTAAAAAATAATCAAATCTGACAGAGAGTGAGTCACAAGAGAAAGGGTAGGAGTTTGTCTGCTCTGATTAAGCTAGATTTAATTGATTCAAGGGCAGAGAAGGAAGAGGTATGAAACTCTTCAGATCTGCAGGTAGGGAGTACCTGGAGGGTAAAAATTGATGGCACTGGGACAACAAATGTACTTGAACGTTTTACATCTGTATTTAATAAACCTGCTGAGGTGGTTCATTTGTAATAACTTAAATTGAAAAAAGATTGCGATGAACATATTTCATTAACTAAATTAATTAATCATTCATGAGAAAGTGTCTATCAAAGCATTAAAATATTTGCAAAAGTCAGTCAAAAATCATGCCAAACATGGACCAAAAAGCAGAATTTCAAAGGTGAGGACAGTCTCTGATGTGCCCTGATCAATGGACATCAAAAGAAATATACCCCAATACTTACTCACATCTCTTACACAGAAATACGGTTGTGATTGTCAGTTAATCATCCCATGCAGGACACAGGCAAAACAATTGTCAGCTACTTCATCAATGGTGATTAGCTAATGTGATTCTGTTGATAAAAGGCTCAAAGAATAAATTGAGAAATTACAGACCAGAGAGCCTGACGTCAGCAGTGGGTAAGTTATTGGAAGATATTCTCAGTGACGAGACATACAAGTGTTTGTGACTGATTAGGAATAATCAATATGGTCTTGTACATGGTAGGTTGTGTCTAACTAATCTTATAGAGGTTTGCGAGGAGGATACCATGAAAGTTGATGAAGGACAGACAGTGGATATTATCTACATAGACCTTAATAAGGCCTTGGATAAGGTCCCGCATGGATGATTAGTCAAGAAGGTCCTGTCAGTTGATGTTCAAGATGAGGTGGTCAATTTAATTAGACGTTGGCTTTGCGGGAGAATCCAGATAGTGGTAGTAGATTGCCTCTCTGACTGGAGGCCTGTGAATAGTGGTGTGCTGAGTCCATTGTTATTTGTCATCCATATCCACGATTTGGATGATAATGTGATAAATTGGATCTGCAAGTATGCAGATGAAAAGATTGAAGGCATAGTGGACAGATAGGAAGGCTTTCAAAAATTGCAGCAAGATCTAGACCAGCTGGAAAAATGGGTGGCAACATGGCACCCATTTTATGAATTTAATGCATACATATATGAGGTGTTACACTTTGAGGGCGGCATGATTGGTTTAGCAGTTAGCGCAACACTTTTACAGCGCCAGTGAGTGGGACCGGACTGGGGTTTGAATTCCCTGCTGTAAGGAGTTTGCGTGGGTTTTCCCCCAGGAGCTCTAGTTTCCTCCCACCATTCAAAGCATACCAGGGGTGTATGTTAATTGGGTGTAAATTGGGCGGCATGGACTTGTGGGCCAAAATGGCCTGTTATCATGCTGTATGTCTGCATTTAAAATTTAAATTTAAAAAATAATTTAAATTAAGGTAGGACATGTGTGGTAAAAGGTAGGCAAAAGCAAAATGTAGTAGAACAGACGGATCTGGGAATATAGATATATAATTCCTTAAAAGTGGCATCACAGCTTGATGGGGTCATAAAGAGATCTTCGGACACATTGATCCTCAGAAATCAAAGTATAAATACAGGAGATGGGACATTATGTTGACATTCTACCAAGTCATTTGTAAGACCATATTTGGAGTATTGTGTGCAGTTTTGGTTACCTACCCACAGGAAGGATACAAATAAGATTGAAAAATTGCAGAGAAAATTTACAAGGATGTTGTTCAGATTCGAGGAGAAAGGTTGAATAGGCTAGGACTTTATTCACTGGAGGGAGATTTGATAGAGGTATACAAAATTATGAGGGGTATTGGCATGGTAAATGCAAGGAGGATTTTTCTGTTGAGGTTGGGTGAGACAGAACAAGAAGACAGGGGTTAAGGGTGAAAAGTGGATTATTTATGGGCAACATCAGGGGGTCTGTCTTGACTTAGAGGGTGGTGAGAGTGTGAAACAAGCTGCCAGAAGAACTGAAGGATGCAGGTTCAATTTTAATATTTAAGAGAAGAAATGCTCATCTCCAACAAGAGAGAATCCAGCCATCTAATGGTGACATTCAGTTGCATTTGTCCTCACTGAGTCCACCATCATCAATATTCTGTGGGTCAATATTGATCAGAAACTCAAATGAACTATCCAAGTAAACAACATGTTAAAGAGCAGGTCCAAAACTGAGTATCCTGTAGTAAGTGGCACCCCAAGGCATAAGCCAAGAGCATGGTGCCTGCATGAGGTCAGCACCAACTATGCTCAAGAGGCTTGATACCACCCTCCACAAAATACATAAAATATCAACTTTTTTTTAATGGTAATAGGCTCTTCCAGCTCATGAGACTGTGCCAACCAAATTCATCAATTAACCACATTCTAGGAGTCACGTGATGGAGTAGTGGCCGGTCGGGGAACTCCAGCCCTCTCCGGAAAAGTTTAAAAAAAACACAGAAAACACAAAGGCACAAACACAAAAATTAAAATAAAGTGAAAGTAAAAGTGGGAAGAAAATAGCAGCGAAGAAAGAAAAGTCGAAAGCAACGGGAAGAAGAGAAGAAGAAAAGACCGCAAGAAGAAGGTGAAGGCCTTACCTGTCCGAGGAGGCCTGCTGTGTAGAGAGAAGTCAGCTCAAGTCAGTCGAAGTCCCGAGCTCGGGACTACAAAAATGGCCCGTGGAGCCAAGCAAAAGTGCGCCACCGCACATGACAAAAAAAACACTGACGGGAGGGGGGACCAGCTGAGGAGTCGATCTCCACAGCTGAGAATGACAGCTACAACACAACAACAAGAAGAGAACATAGAAAACAACGAGAACAAGAAAGAAGAAAGTAAAAAGAAAACAAGGAAACAACAGATGACCAACCCAGAGGAAGAAGAAGAAGAACATAAAGAAATGGAAGAAGAAGGGAAGGGCAAGACAATGGATTTTTTTTTAAAGAATATATGGAATCAGTAAAAGAATGGCAATCACAAGAATTTAGTGAAATAAAAAGAAGAAATAAAAGTACAGAAGAAAAAATGAATAGATTAGAGATAGTCATGTCAGATATAGAAAAAAGAGTGGACAACGTGGAAGAACGAGAAACAGCCGTAGAAATGGAAGTAGAGGACTTAAAAGAGAAATTAGAAGAATCTAAAAAAAAAATTAAAGAGACACAAGAGCTGTTAGCTCAGAAGATAGATATAATGGAAAATTATAATAGAAGAAATAATATAAAGATAGTGGGCCTTAAGGAAGATGAAAAAGGCAAGAATATGAGAGAATTTATAAAAGATTGGATCCCCAGGGTCCTAGGAAGACCAGAATTACAGGAAGAAATGGAAATAGAAAGGGCACATAGAACATTAGCCCCTAAACCACAGCCACAACAAAAACCAAGATCCATTTTAGTAAAATTCCTAAGATATACAACAAGAGAAAATATATTGGAGAAAGCAATGAAGAAAATAAGAGAAGACAAAAAGCCACTGGAATACAAAGGTCAAAAAAATTTTTTCTATCCAGACATAAGTTTTGAACTCCTGAAGAAGAGAAAGGAGTTTAATATAGCAAAAGCGATCCTATGGAAAAAAGGATATAAATTTATGCTAAAGTACCCAGCGGTACTTAAAATAGTTATTCCAGGGCAGCAAAACAGACTATTCTCGGATCTGGAGGAAGCACGAAAATTTGCAGAACAACTACAAAACAGACAGAGAGATGAAGACATGTAACGAGAGCAAAAATGACCACGAACTATATGTATGTGTGTATATGGGTATATATATATGTGTGTATGTATATATGTGTGGACATGAGTGTATCCGTATTTAATAGAAAATATATAGAGTATAGATAAGAATTAATAAGGGAAAGAAAGGGAAGAGAGGAAGTAAGGAGGGAATGAAGAGAGTGACCTTTATAAAATATGAAAATTAAAATCTTTTCTGATGGGGCTGGGTGGGGAGTAGTTACGGTCAATGCGAAATCAGTTGACGCTTGCGAGTGAATTCGCAAATCCAAATGGAGAGGGGAGATGTGGTTGCCCGACAAGGGATAAAGGGCAACTCAGGAAGGGGAGGGGATAGTGGGGTTAAAGAAATTTTAGATAGGAGAATAAGGGAAATATTTGATGTTCTAGAAATGTTGTCTTATAAAGTGTTCAAAACAAGAAAGCAGAAATGGATAAGAAGGAAAGGTGATGATGAGGAAACGGAAAGGAAAGATAAACAAAGTATGAAATGGCTATGTTGAACTATATGACTTTAAATATTAACGGAATACATAACCAAATTAAAAGGAAGAAACTGCTAAATTTACTGAAAAGAGAAAAAATTGATATAGCATTCGTGCAAGAAACACACTTAACTGAAATAGAGCACAAGAAATTAAAGAAGAGATTGGATAGGACATGTAACAGCAGCGTCATATAATTCAAAAGCTAGAGGAGTAGCTATATTAATCAGTAAAAATGTACCAATTAAAATAGAAGAGGAAATAATAGATCCAGCAGGGAGATATGTAATGATAAAATGTCAGATATATTCGGAGTTTTGGAATTTACTCAATGTATATTCACCTAATGAAGAAGATCAAAAATTTATGCAAGATATTTTTTTGGAAGATAGCAGACACGCAAGGGAACATACTAATAGGAGGGGATTTCAACCTTAATTTGGATTCAAACATGGATAAAACTGGGAAAAAAATTAACAGAAAGAACAAAGTAACCAAATTTATAATTAAATCGATGGAAGAAATGCAACTTTTGGATATATGGAGGAAACAACACCCAAAGGAAAAGGAATATTCATATTATTCGGGTAGACATAAAACATACTCAAGAATAGACTTATTCCTGTTATCAGCTTGCATGCAAGACAGAGTAAGAAAAACAGAATACAAAGCTAGAATATTATCCGACCACTCACCCCTGATATTGACAATAGAGCTAGAGGACATCCCTCCAAGAATGTATAGATGGAGATTAAACTCCATGCTACTTAAAAGGCAGGATTTTAGAGAATTCATTGAAAGACAAATTAAAATGTACTTTGAAATAAATACAGAATCAGTGAAAGATAAGTTTATACTATGGGACGCAATGAAAGCGTTCATCAGAGGGCAAATAATAAGTTATGTAACCAAGATGAAGAAGGACTACAATCAGGAAACAGAGCAGTTGGAAAGGGAAATAGTAAATATAGAAAAAGAATTAGCAATGAAGGAAGACACAACTAAAAGAAGAGAATTGGCAGATAAAAAAATAAAATATGAAACACTACAAACATAAGGTGGAGAAGAATATAATGAAGACAAAACAGAAATATTATGAACTAGGAGAAAAAACGCACAAAATTCTAGCATGGCAGCTTAAGACAGATCAAACTAAGAGAATGGTATTGGCATCAAGGAAAAAAGACAAACAAATCACATATAATCCAACGGAGATTAATGAAAACTTCAGAGAATTCTACGAACAATTATACCAAACTGAAATCGAAGGGAAAGAAGACAAAATAGATGAATTTTTAACTAAAATTGAACTACCGAAATTACAAATAGAGGAACAAAATTAATTAACAGAACCATTTGAAATAGTAGAAATACAAGAGATAATAAAAAAACTACCCAATAATAAAACACCAGGAGAGGATGGATTCCCAATAGAATTCTATAAAACATTTAAAGATTTATTAATTCCTCCCCTCCTGGAAGTAATCAACCAGATTGATAAAACACAAAGCTTACCAGATTCATGCAAAACAGCAATAATTACAATAATACCAAAGACAGGGAAAGATCCACTCGCACCAGCGTCATATAGACCAATATCATTACTTAACACAGATTATAAGATAATAGCTAAACTATTAGCAAACAGATTAGCCGATTATGTACCAAAAATAGTAAATCTAGACCAAACTGGATTTATTAAAAAAAGACGAACAACAGACAATATTTGTAAATTTATTAACTTAATTCACGCAGTAGAAGGAAATAAAGCTCCAACAGTAGCGGTTGCTTTAGAGGCAGAGAAGGCCTTTGACAGAGTAGAATGGAATTAGCTATTCAAAGTACTACAAAAATTCAGTTTACCAGAGAAATATATTAATTGGATTAAAGCATTATATAAGGGGCCACTGGCAAAAGTGACAGTAAATGGATATATATCAAAACAATTTAACTTAAGCAGATCAACAAGGCAGGGATGCCCACTATCACCCTTATTGTTCGCGTTAGCCATAGAACCACTAGCAGAACTGATAAGAACAGAAAATAAAATAAAAGGGATAAAAATGAAAGACAAGGAATATAAAATCACTTTATTTGCAGATGACGATATAGTATACTTAACAGAACCAGAAATATCAATAAAAGAATTACGTAAGAAATTGAAGGAATGTGGAGAAGTGTCAGGATACAAGATTAACGCAAATAAAAGTGAAGCAATGCCAATGAATAATGCGGATTTCTCAAAATTTAAGAAAGAATCACCATTCAGATGGCAAATGCAAGCAATACGATACCTAGGTATACAAATAAATAAAAACCTCAGACATCTATATAAACTCAATTATTATCCACTAAGGAAAAAATTACAGGACGACTTAGAGCATTGGAAAGACTTACCACTAACACTGATAGGAAGGATAAACTGTATTAAAATGAACATTTTCCCAAGGATACAATACCTATTTCAAGCATTGCCAATACACTTGACGGAGAAATTCTTCAAGGAGTTAAAGAAAATAATAAGGAAATTTTTATGGAGAGGGGGGAAACCGAGGATAGCACTAGATAAATTAACAGAATGGTATAAACAAATTATTATAGAGCCGCACAATTAAGATACCTATCAGATTTTTATTAAACAAAGGAAAAGCCAGATTGGACTAGATTAGAACTAGATAAAATAGGGGAGAAGATACCCGAACATATATTATATAAATGGGATGAAAAATTGGTACAACGTAGGAATTCTCCAGTATTACATCATCTGCTCAATATTTGGAAGAAGATTCATGTAGAAAGGAATAAAACAAATTACCAACTACCAAAACTAATACTGACGCAAAATCAGCTAATCCCTTTTACAATAGATAACCTTTCCTTTAGAGAATGGGAGAAAAAAGGGATCAAAAGAATAGAAAATTGCTTTTCAGGAAATAGATTCTTATCCTTTGAACAAATGAAGTATAAATATAATATAACTCACGATACAGTGTTGGCATACTACCAACTGAAATCATACTTGAAGGATAAATTGGGAAGAAGTCTGAGGTTACCAGAGGGAAGTAATTTTGAATATGTGATTACAGACACAGTGATAATCAAAAACTTTATAACAAACATTAATATTAAACTACAAGAAAAGGAGAATGAGGAAACAAATGGTAAAACTAAACAAAAATGGGAACAAGATCTAAACATAAAGATAAAGAAGGAAACATGGGAGAAGTTATGCTCAGGAACTATGAGAAATACAATAAATACGAGGTTACGTATGATACAATATAACTGGATACACAGGCTATATATTACACCTCAAAAGTTAAATAAATGGGACCCAACAGTATCTGACAGATGTTTTCGTTGCAAAAAGGAAATGGGAACAATTCATGCAATCTGGACATGTGAGAAAGTGAAAAGATTTTGGGACGATCTAAACCAGATATTAAATAAAATCACAAAAAGCAATATACCAAAAAACCCAGAGATCTTCCTCCTAAGTAACGTAAAAAACAAAGAATTTGGACTTGATTTGGATGGTGCGCAAAAAAGATTTGTTAGGATAGCCCTAGATGTAGCAAAAAAATGTATTATGTCAGCCTGGAAATGAGAAGATAACTTGAGAATACAACAATGGTATATAGAAATGAATAAATGTATTCCATTAGAAAAAATAACATAATTTAAGAAATAATATTACAATATTTGAACAAATATGGGAGCCATACATGAAACACAATAGAGAAAACCTACCGGGGACATCTACCACTTAAAATGACAGAAGGAGAAGGGAATGAAAAGAATTGACTCAGTGGAATTTCTTGTTTATTTTTATTGAGTGACAACATTGTTTGGCGGGTTAAATGTATCTTAGATTCTGAACTTTAAATGAATGGGAGGGTGGGATGGGAAGAGGGGGGTGGAGAAAACGACACTGTATATATTTGAAAAGGAAATGTATGTATCTTGATCAATGTGGTTTATAGTGTGAAAAATAAAAAATTTAAAAAAAAAATTAACCACATTCTCATCTGCGATATCTCACATCCAGGTGCACATTGACCAGAATAATCTTCATTGAAGCAACTCCTACCTGACAAAATGATCAATGTTCTTCTCAAATCCTATATAGTCTTGCTCCTCCCAACCTCTACAACCTGCAAAGACATTGCATTTCCAAACTCTGGCTTATGACCATTGTCAGAGAAAATTGCCCTGCTTTGCGTTAATCTTGCAGAGTCACCATGATCCTGAATTCTCTCAGCTTCTTTCATCCTTTAAGATATTCTTCGCTCACATTTCCTGCAGACAATACCCTTACCTCGAATGTGCAATACAGAGGGAGGCTGTTGCTATTCGCTTGATGTCGTGGTAAGAAAGCATTCCACTGTGGCATCTCCCACCATACAGTGACAATTGTTTCCCCCCCCCCCCCACTTTTACATACCCACTTCCCCTCTATGAAAGAACCTCTGTGGTCAATTCTGAGGTTCGTGAGGTTATGATTTTCCTCCTGCAACTCAATGTAAGGAACAGCACAAGGATCAATGCATTTTGCTCCAATCTTTTATATAATAAAATACACCTATTATCAATAAGAATAGGGAGGTAAATCGGAGGCAATCGATTAAACATTTGGCATTGAGGGACAATAGATAGATAGAGCATCCACTGACAAAAGTGGGCCAACTGGTCAGGTGAGCAATTGAAATGACCCACCTTTGTGAGAATAATTAGTAATGGGGCAGTAGGAAAAAGTACTAATAAAAGAGGCAATAAATAAAGCAGGGGATAGGCAAAGCAGCTATTGCTAGAAGATTGGGGCATTAGGGGGAGCTTCTGGTAGAATTAAGGGCATTAGGAGGGCTACTGATAGAACAGGACATTGGAAGGGGCTATAGGTCGGGGTTGGGCATTAGGAGGTCTACGAGTGGGACGTGGGGCATTAGGAGAGGCGACTGGAAGGGCACAGGACATTAGGCATTGGGTATTGGAGGGGGCCACTGGTGGGATGTGGGCTTTAGGATGGGCTACAAGTAAGGTTTGGGGCATGAGGAGGGACTACTAGTGGGACATGGGGCATGAGGAGGGGCTATAGAAAGGATATGAAGCATATGGGACGACATGGGGCATTGGCAGGGATGACTGGTCGGGAATGGGACATTGGGAGAGCTATGGGACGGGGTACAGGTCGGAGGAACAGAGTGAAGGGAGAGATGAGATCGTTCACCTGCGTTGTAGAAGCGGTCCAGGGTGGTAGTCTCGTTCAGCAGCAGCCTGCCGAAGGGCACGGTCTCCAAATCGGCGTGGGCATCCTCACACGCCTCCCGGAGGCACCGAAGGGACAGGCTGCCCTCAGACTGCGGGCTCGCCGTCTCGCTGACCACAAACACCGCTCTCACAGCCCTGCTCCGGCCCTTGGGAGCCGGTACAGCGCTGCGGCTGATGTCGATAGCAAGCGGGTCCTGCCAGTAGCTGCCGGCGGACACGGAGGGTGGCCGGCCGTCCGGGCTCGCACCCACTTCGGCACTGCCCCGGCGGCTGGAGCCCCGCTGCTCACCGTTCATCCCTGCCCAAACTTCGGCACCTCTCCGAGCGCTCGGGCTCCTCGCTTTGCGGGGCGCGGCTCTTGCACCGCCTCCCGACCCGGGAGGGGAAGGCAGCTGGCCACTCGCCCGCCACCGAGCATGAAGCCCGGCACCAGTTCCCCCTCAGCCTCCTACCCACGCTCCCTGCACCCAGACACGCAAACCTCTTCGCCCACTCCCCTATCCTCACACCTTCTTTCTCCCCCCTCCCCCCGCCTTTCACATTCTCCACCCACCCACACCTTTCCATCATCTACTCCCATGATCTCACACCACTCATTCCCCCACTTCATTCCCCCCTCCCCTTCACGACACACACCCCATCCACGTCATTCACCACGCTCCCCTCTGCACACCCTCTCCTCCATATGTCGGATCGCCATCGGATCCACCCAGCGACCTGCAAAACCACTAACCACTCTCTTCACGTACATTCGCCAAGCCACCTAATGCCCCAAACCACCCCTTCACCCATAAAACCCCACTCTCATCCACTTTGCTCACTTCTCCACAATAGTCCTTCACTCTATGTCCCTAAAAGCCCAGCACCAACCCACGCATTCACACATCTCCATCAACCAAACCATTTCCCCAGCCACTCAGCTGAAACCCATCCCCTCAGGAGCACACCCCTTCATCCATTCACTGAGCTTGTGCACATCCCTGAGTTCTTTCCTCAGCCTGGTGCTCAAGAAAATTGAATCAGCTCTCTCAAGCCTGTCCTTGCTGGCCTCTTCTGGGCCAGTTCCTCAATACTTTGATCTTTCAACCTCCACCTTAAACCCCTGATTATGATTTACAATCTCAATAAAGAGGCCTGACCTGAAACTTTGACTGTCCAATTCTCTCTATGGTTGCTGCCTGACCTGTTGAGGAGTCTTTCCAGCCTCTTTGCTTCCTTGTGCATTCTGATTTTTCATTCCTGTGGTCTGTTGCATCGAGGTTCTGAGCTGAGAAAATTCTGTTTGCAGAATAACTCTCCTCCCAACCAGGTAAACTCAAAACTTGAAAACTTTGCCTCCGTAGAATTTAATGGGAGATTCTGTTATGCCGCAGGAGACCTGATGTCAGACTCTCCTTGCCAGGCAGTGGCTGAAAGTGGATAGGTATAAAGATTCTGGGCAGGACTGCCTATCCAGGTCTTTGAAAATCATGGCCCCTGTGGTAAACTTAAAACCCCCACCTGGAGTCCAAATCTCTTCATGTATTAGGTATTTATTCAGCATAATTAAACTCACATTGGCGGTCTGGTGGAAGAAACTTCCCAAACTCAGTACCACACCAAGTTCTTAAATCTTTAGCTGTAGAAATAATGAAAGGCGATTAAATACAAATTTGAATGGACACTAATGTGCAGATTATCTCCATTTTTTGGGGTGTGAACAAAGGGTCCAAAGCATAATATATTTACAATGAGAATACATCTTTCATGACAAGACCAATCACCTTTGGTTTTTTCAACCAAAAATAGGCTTTATTCATAATAAATGATTTATAAACAGAAAATGGTTCAATGTATCCATACATTTCCATCACTGTACATTGTTACATTCATTGATATTTACACCATTACCACAAATGTGGCATCTTGTCACTTCTCCGCGCCCCTCCCCCCGCCAGTGTTTGAGGGGATTTCCCTCAAACTCAAACCCTCCATGCTTGCTAATGGAATGACTCGAGACTATGGTCCTTCCCAAGTTGGCAGCATTCCAGCACCAACATCTCCAAGTGCTGAAAGACCCAACGATTTTCAGGCAGACCAAACGGCATCCTTCACTAAACTGATGATCTTCCAGCAGTTCTAGCTGTTTGACTCTGTGTGCATCCCTGAAATCAGCCCATAAATCAGAGAGTCCTCTAAATAGACTTTATTTACATATGTACATCATTGCACAAATAGACTGGAGCCACCAAACAATTACTATACACAAACACACAAGACAATTATCCAGTTATATTAAAATATTGCCATCCTTGTCAAGGATGACGTACACATCCCACGGTGTCCAGTTCTCCCAAAACTCCTCCATGGGTCCCGTGGACAGTGCGTGCTCCTTTTCCAAAGACACCCGGGCGCGAATGTACCCCCAGAAGATGTCCAGCACTTCATTGCTGGGGAAGCCCCGAGCTGCTCGCTTCCATAAGCCATGGATGGACAGTTTGGCTAGGCCCAGGAGCAAGGCGATCAGGACATCTCCCCTCTCTCCTGCCCCCTTCCTCACTGGGTGGCCAAAGATAAAGAGGGTCGGGTTAAAATGCAACCAGAATGAGAGGAGTAGCCTCTTCAGAAAGGCAAAGAGGGGCTACAACCTCACACATCCAATGTACATGTGGTACATGATCTCCTCCTGCCCACAAAAATAGCACGCAGCTGGGAGATTCGTGTACTGACTCAAAGGTTTGTTCCAGGGCACTGCCTGATGTAATAGCCTCCATACCAGGTCTCCAATGTACAAGGGGTGAATCCCTGCATAGAGTGACCACATCTGGGGACACTACTGACTGGCAGGTGGTAACACCAGGCACCATGGCGTGTCTGAGCGGTGCACCAGGGCAAGGAAGTGGAAGGTATGGATCAGCAACCTGTACAAGAACTTCCTCCCCGTCTCCTGGAATGGCACAGTGGGTGTCGAGGAGAGGTTCAAGTTGTACGGGGTAGAATCCCAGGTGAGATGCCGGAGCCTGGGTCCAATGATCAACTCCGGGCTCACAGCTGGGACACCACTCCCCATTGGTGGTGGGGGGGGGGGGGTCGTCTAGGCCAGAGGCAACCATGTTCCAGCTTTTCAGTAAGTCCCGGTAATAACTGGGCATCCTCTGCAGAGCAGTACAGCTGACTCTCGTTGGAGGTACCCATGTGCCCTGGTGAAGTCTGCAGCTCTGTCGGAGAAAGTACATGGCCAGCACGTGTCACCTGGAAGGCTGCTCAGCAGACAGGAATCTCTGCAGTGTCCTAAGGTGGAGGCCGCCAGCTGTGTACTCACACACACAAGCGACTGTCCACCCTCTGCAATGGGCAGACTCAGAACCACCACAGAGACCCAGTGTTTCCTATTGCCCCAGAAGAAGTCCACCAACTTCCGCTGAATGTTCATGGCAAAGGCAGCAGGTGGGACCAAGGTGGCCAACCAGTACCATAACATGCAGGCCACCAGCTGATTGATGATCACCACCCTGCCTTGGTTGGAAAGCACCCCAAGGAGGCCAGACCAGCATCCAAGCCGGGAAGCGATTTTCACTTCCAGATCCTGCCAGTTCGCCAGTCTGGTCTCCCCAGTTGGACTCAGATGGACTCCCAAGTAGAGGAGATCTGTGGTGCTCCACGTGAATGGCAGCATCTCCTCTGGCCGGGAGTCAACCTGCCACTGACCCACCAAAAGATGTGAACATTTAGCCCAATTGATCCTGGCAGAGGATGCAGCAGAGAAGACCTGCTGGCGCTCCCGCATCATCCGCAGGTCAATGGTACCTGCTGGCCAGAGGCATTGCCACAAGCAGGACCACCAGCTACACCCCCTGAGGGAACAGGCAGGTGGAAGGGGAGAATGCTACAGTTTGGAAGGTTGTCCTCCTAGCCCTGCGGTCTAGAGGCCTTCCTGTCTCTCGCTGGCAAGAGGTCCTCCCTGAGGCACTCCACTCGATCACATCACTCTTCTGTACTGCTGTGGCGGCCTGCAATTGCAGAGATCAGGCCGGCACATCGCACGGCAGCAGACACGAACAGAGATTGCTAAAGCATCTCCCAGGACAACAAACCAGCAGGGGTAGAAGCTGGGGCAGCATCAGACCAACAGCCCTAAAATGGTGATGGTCAAGCTGCCCAGCTAACTCAGCAGAAACGGGGTGGGGAAGAAGGGCCTTCATATACATGGATGTTCCCGCCCGCTTTTGTTATTCATATGGATGACTCGGTCGATCAGCAAAAACGGCGGGAACTTGAACAGTATAAAAGCAGCCTTTCCGGCCCTAATAAAGAAGTGAGCTTAACCTGCCACACTGAGTGTGTGTGTTTCTTTGTAGCGATCGGCTGCACTGCCAATGCCACCCCACATGAATGAATGTTTTTCTTTCTTAGGAAGTCCGCAACAGGGACCATGCTGCCGGCCTGTCTGACATCCCCAGGGCCAGTCGTACTCTGGAAATATGTGAGGAGTCATAAATAACGCACTGATCAAAAGAATCCATTTCCTCCATGCCAACACCCAATACACCTGTGTGACGTACCCTGAAGGGCACGAAGACATGGTCTCTGTAGGATCTGGTGCCCTCAGGGGCTCCGGAAACCATTGCTGATCGCCCCTGACCCTTTTCACCTCTCACCATCCTCAAAGCAACATGTTACCCTCGCCCCAACAAATGGAATGCCAGACTCATCGTCGTGCACCCACCAAACCAACGCCGACATCTGCATACAGGCACCCCAGACTAAACAGGACCCCATCACTGCGCCACAGTCATAGCCGGTACTCCAACAGTCGCATCGGCAAATCAGACCACCCGAAAGACTTAACGTGATTATATCTAATGCACCACCCCTCCAGACTCTTTTTAAAAACAAGGGGTGAATGTGGTAAACCACTAGCTGTATATTTATCTGTCGGGAAACACCCATTGGCCGACTGGACTTGTGGCTCCACCCACAGACTCCTGAATAAAGGTAACTGTTCCACAGCCCCCTCCCCAGTTCAGGACAGTCGACCAGCAACGGACGAGATTCCATTATACTGTGAATAAAAGCCTGTCAGTTTTGCATAACTTCCAAGTCTTTTGGAGTTATTGAGGTTGCATCATACTGCCTCTTTAAATACTTGAGATACTGCAAATTGACTTCATATTAAGTGGGAGAATCTTTCCCTTCATCACATCCTGTTGCTCTGGAGCAGAGAATTAATTCAACATCCTCCCAGCACAGATTTAATAGCCATCAGCTTCTCAGTGTACTCACTCACTCTCCAAGGTAATCTCTGCCTCCCTCTCTCATGAAAATCAAAAAAAAGCTCACAAGTTATCACAACTATTGCAATATTTTTAAACCTGGAGTGCAAATAATTTACACACAAGAGTTAAATAGTTGAAAACAACAGCTTAAAAGATAATTATACAAACATTGAGAAGTCGTTTTAAACTTTAAGACTTTAATGGAAAGAAATGGTTGCACAAACTTTCAAACGTGCCCACATGAACAAAAGCACAAAACCTTCTTACACCCTAACATATGATCTATGAGAGAACTCAAGATTATTTGGCTATCATTCCAGGAAATGTGCTTTAAGTAACAATAAAGGCCTGTATGCGTGTTGTTTCTTGAAAATGAATTAAATTAGGAACTGGCACCAGACCAAGAAGTATAAGGAGTGCCAAGTGCGCAACCTGGGCGAAGAAGCAGGCCAACTCTGATCCCCCACATGCTCCCTGTATGAATATGCAGTGGGAGTTACATAGGAAGTGAAGCTGGCAGCAACCCCCCCCCACCCCAAGGGATGAAAGCCCCCCCCCCCCCCACCCACCACCACTGAGAATTAAATCAGAAGCAAGGAAAGGCTGATCTTGGGAACAGAAAGGGGAATGTCAATGAAAAGGCACAGAATGGACCCCACAGATCACGAGCCTCTTATAACAACGGAACGAAAGATCTGTTGCCCCAAACTGACAGCATCCTAGTCCAAGGATGAAGCCTCGATGGCAAGATGATGATGGGGAAGAGGAAGTAAAATATGAAAAGGAGAGAAAAGAGCAGAAAACACTCAGTTGGTAATCTGTGAGCAAAGCAACTAGATTATCATACACCACCTCTGGGAAACCAGGAATAGTGTACCACCCATTGTACCCCAGCTCCAGGGGATTAGAATCAATGTGGCACCTATTGTATCCCAGCTTCAGGCGACCCAGAAAATGTGTTACACCTGTTGTATCCTAGCTCCAAATGACCAGTATGAACCCAAGCTCCTGGGAACCAAGAACAGTGTTACACCTGTTGAACCACAGTTCCAAGAGACCAGAAACTGCTGTACCCATTGTACCCCAGAACTAGGGGTCCAGGAACAGTGTATGACCCACTGTACCCAGCGTTGGAACACCAGGAACAGTGTTGCACCCATTGTACCCCGTCTGGGAGACCAGGAACAGCAGAGCATCTGTTGTATCCCTGCTCAGGGAGACCAGGAAGGGTGTTGCATCCATTGTACCCAGCTTTAGGAGACAGGTTCAGTGTAGCTCCCATTTTACCCAGCTCCAGAGACCAGGAGTATAAACTCCAAGTAGAAATATTTGGCCATAACAACAATGGGAAAATTCTGATCTCTGCACAAGCTTCATTGGAGCGAACGCTCCTCCGAAGGTTATCTGTGTCAGTATCTCAGTTTGTGAACACTATGGTGGGCAGGAAAGGGACCAGTGACTATGACTATGTGTCCTTGAACTTTAAACTTTTAACCATGAATGTTAAAACCATATCAGTCAAAGCGTGCAGAGTGAAAAACTTTGCACATTGAGTTGCCCTATTGGAATACATTGTCAAATTTACAGCTAGTATGACATTTCTACAAGAGGATGGCATATTTCCATAACTCCCAGATGCTGCACTATGGTATATGTAAATGACATGATCTTTCATGTTTGACCGTGTTCTCACTGGCCAGCTCGTGACTCCTCCCCTTTATCCCCCTTAAAGGCTGTCAAGCCACAAGCCTGCCCCCAGTTCGAGTCTGGGTCAGGGACAGATGCTGCCCATCTTTTGCTAATAAAAGCCTTCAGTTCCAATAACTTCAGTCTTTGTGTAATTGATTGTGCATCAGTAATGACTGTTGAGTAGCCAGGGTGTTCTGCTGCTGGTAGGTGACCTCAGTCCCTGAAATCTAAGAGATGGTTGGTGGGTGTCTCCTCATGCCAGACGTTAGGTACAGATCTACTCTACTCTGGCTGATTAACATGTAGGCTTCATCCCTGAAGAGTGAGTGGCTGGCTGTCCTCCAGCAGATTCGCCCTGCTGCTGGCAATGTACTGGCCAGACTTCCTGGCCAGAGATTTCAACCACATCGTCGCTCTGTTCTGACAGCAGACTGGACAGTGCGCACCTCCCCCCCCCCCCCCCCCCCCCCACAGGGAACCAGTAAACTGTACTGAGCTGGTCAATGTATTTAAGAGCCCTGCAGGTGGAGCTCAGCATGAATCCATCACATCAAGAGCTGATGGCTCAGCCAGACCCAGATAGACTTGTTCTTTCTGCCCAATATAAAGCATCCAGACCCGAAATAATGACTGATCATTTCTCCCCACGGATGCTGTCTGATCTGCTGAGTCGTTTTCCCCGCCCCCCCCCCCCCCCACCAACCTCTCATTGTTTGCTCAAGATTCCAGTGTCTACCTCTCGCTTTTTTGATGTTGTGTTTCTATTGTTATTAACTCCCTCTATTTGAAGATATAAAAATAAAGGATAGTTTTGAAGTAAAGCAGATGTTCGGACTGCTCAGTGCTTAATGCTTTTAACTTTTGGAATTGTCATTTTTTTTGTAATTTAGAGACACAGCATGCTAACAGGCCCTTCTGTCCCACAAGTCCATACCGCTCAAATACAGGTGACTAATTAACCTCCCAACCCTGATCGTGGAATGAGCTCAGCACCTGGAGGAGACCCACACGGGCACAGGGAGAACATACTGATAGCAGCGAATTCGAACCCAGTTTGCTGGCGCTGTAATAGCATCACATTAACTGCGCCACCCTTAATGTTCACACAAACAGAATTGTGTCATTGTGATCTGCAGCAGTTAAAACAGGATGGTCACAGGAGTGGTGTTGTCCTCCTTACCTGAAATTGTGAATTTATTCCTCAAGAGTTGTGAGGCCCTTGATTTATGGAGACCCAGTCAGATTTCATTAATTGTGCTTCTATTATGAATGTTGATGATAGCAACTGATAACAAGTTTTTTCAGGAGGGAATTGTTTCTCAGTCCATGGATAGAATAAATTGCAAAGTCCTATTTTTCTCAGCAAAATGACCATAGAATTAACAAATATTTACAGTGGAAAAGCAAGCCACTTGGCCTTTCAAATCCCTACAGGTTCGATGCAGGTGCAATCTACCTAATCCCATTCCCACTTCCCACAGCTCGACAAATTCTTTGCTTCAGATACTTCCCCATCGTCATTTCAAATGAAATTATTGATCAGCCTCCAATAGTTCCAGAGCCCAGCTGCTCCTTGTGAAAGATTTTCAGTGCTTCTGCCATCAATTCCATTCCATTCATTGGTTCTTGCTCATCCACCACAGGAACAGTCTCCCTCCATCTGCTTGGTCAACACCGCTCATTACTTTGAACACTTCCATCAGATCTCTTTGTGCCCTCCTCCATCTGAAGGTGAGCAAGCCCAGCTTCTTCAGTTGATCCACATCACAGAGTCCCTCATCCCTGGAACCAGTACATCAACTCTCACCTGCACCCTTTCCAAAGCCTCCACTCCTCATAAGTGTGACACCCAGAAATAGACACAATGCTCTAGTTCAGGCCAAGCCCATGTGTGTAAATAGTCATCTTTTTTCTCCTTGCTCTTTCTTGCCCCAGCATCCCGATGTGTTTTCACAATTACATTCTCAACTTACACTTTCAACAAATGATACATATTATTAGAAACAAAATAATATGGACAAGAATTTGTCAGGTGTCTTCAAGAAGGATTCCTGACACAGTAAGTGGAGCAGCCCAACAAGAGGAGAGACCATACTGGATCTAATTCTGGATAATGAACCTGGTCAGGTGGCAGATCTCAAAGTGGGTGAGAGTGACCACAACTCCCTGAGCTTTAGCATTGCTATGGATAAGGATAAAAGCAGATAAAATGGGAAGAGTTTAATTGGGGAAGGGATGATCATGATGGGATGAGGCAGGAACTAGCAAGAGTACATTGGAAACAGATGTTCAAAGATAAAAGTACAGATATGGAGGAAGTTTAGGGACCACTTGTGCTGGGTTCAGGATAGGTTTGTCCACTGGGACAAGGAAAAGATGGTAGGAAAAGGGAACCGTGGTTGACAAAACAGGTCAGGCAACTAGTCAAGAGGAAGAAGGAAGCATACATTATATATAGGAAGCAGGAAATGAGAAGGGCCCATGAGAAATATATGGTTGCCAGGCAAGAACATAAGAAAAGACTTAGGAGAGCTCGAAGGGGGCATAAGAAGGCCTTGGCATGTAGGATTAAAGAGAACCCCAAAGCATTCTATGCCTATGCGAAGAACAGGATGACGAGAATTAAGGTGGGCCTGCTAACGGATGAAGGAGGTAATGTGCCTTGAGGCAGAGGTGGTTGTGGATGAAAAAATTAAAGGAAATGAATTTGAGATTCAAGGCATAAAGGAAGAGATGAAAAAATGCAAGCTGAAGCAGCTGCAACAAAAGATCAAATAATGCAAAAAATTGACATTTTAGAAAATTTTAGTCAAAGGAATAATTGTTGGACTTAAAGAAAGTGATGAAGGTGAAGAAATTAAGAAGTTTTTACAGCTTTGGATTCCACAATCTTTGGGGGTAACTGAATTTCAAGGAGACATCGAGATTGAGAGAGCTCATGGAACACTATGGCCGAAGCTACAAGCAGATCAGAGAACTCGACCAATATTAGTTAAATTTTTTTGTGATGAAATAAGAAAGAAAATGTTGGAACTGGCAGCTGAACAAGCAAAAGAAAGACAGTCACCATTGGTTTATAATGGAAATCAGATATTCTTTTACCCTGATAAAAGTTTTGATTTGTTGAAAAAGAGAAAAGAATTCAATGCAGGTAAAAATGTATATGGAAGAAAGGTTATGCCTTTGTCTTGAGGTATCCGACAGTTTTGAAGGTTTTTGTTCCAGATGGGAAGAACAGGTTTTTTATGGAGCCTAATGAATCATAACATAACTTTGACTATACTTCTCCTTGAATCTGTATATTTAAATTTTTTCCTATCTAGATTTGGATTTCAATAAATCCTTTGTCTGAATAGTCTCTTGTAATTTGATATACATATTGGTAATGAATCTTTCAATAAACCTATCAGTTATTAGATATTCAAATGGACTTTGTTCTGGTAATTTAAAATTCCTCCCTAACTTTCTTTTTAAATATGATTTAAGTTTATAATAAGAAAGATAGTATTATGTGGTATATTATACTTAACTTTCAATTGGTCAAAAGTCAAAAAAATGGATCCAAAAAAATCCTTTATTCTTTTTATTCCACAATTATACCAAACCTCAAAATAATGATTATTAATTGTAAAAGGAATTAAAGGATTTTGATTTAATATCATTTTAGTCAACTAACAATTCTTCATTCCTCTTTCTAGATGTACTCTATTCCATACTTTAAGCATGTGCCTCAAAATTGGTGTATCTAGTTTTCCTTTTAATAATCCCTCATTGCCATTTATATAAAATATGTTCAGAATTACTTTCTCCTATTTTACTCATTTCAATTTCCACCCATACAATCTTTAATTGATCTGATAACAAGAAGAGAAAAATCTAAGTTGAGCTGCTTTATAATAATTTTTTTAATTAGGGAATCAAAGTCCCCTGATCCAATTTACATGTTAAATTTTCCAATATCATCCGAGGCATTTTATCCCGCCAAATAAATCTTTTTACACTTTTATTTAAAAATTGAAAAAAACATTATTGGTACAAAAATTGGTATAGATTGAAAAAGATATTGTATTCGAGGAAAGATATTAATCTTTGCCCAATTAATCCTTCCTTTAAAGAAATTGGCAAATCCATCCTTCTTATTAAATCTTCTTTAATTTTCCTCAATAAAGGTATGTAGTTTAATTTAAATAAATTATTTAAATTCTTATCAACATTAATTCCTAAATATTTAATTGCACTGTTCTGCCATTTAAATTTTGTCCTCTTCTTGACTTGAACATAAGCTGTCTCGATCATTGGCATCACTTCACTTTATCAATATTTACTCTGTAACCTGATACTAACCCATACTCAGCCAATCAATCATTTACTTTTTTTAAATGAGCTTTCAGGATTTGTAAGATATAGTATTACATCATCTGCAAAGAGACTAATTTTTGTGTTCTTTATCATTTATCTCAAAGCCCTCAATCTCATGATCCCTTCTAATCACATCGGCTAAAGGCCCTATAGCTAATGCAAATAAAAAGGGGGGATAATGGACAACCTTGTCTAGATGATCTTTTCAACAAAAAAGATTTTGATATTTGTCTATTTGTAATCACTTTAGCCTTTGGACAATTATATAATGCTCTTATCCAATTTATAAAATTTGTTGGAATTCCAAAACCTTCAGTACTTTAAATAAATAATCCCATTCTAATCTATCAAACGCCTTTACCACATCTAAAATTAAAGCCTCTGATGGTATTTTCTTTTCGGAGCCATATCTAATAAACTTAAAAATCTAACAATATTATCCGCTGATCTTTTATTTTTAATAAAACTAGTTTGGTCCATATTAATCAATTTAAGTAAACATTTAGTTAATCTATTAGCTATTAATTTGGACAAAATTTTATAATCAGTATTCAATAGTGAAATTGGTCTATATGAAGAAGGATGCAAAAGGTCCTTCCCTTTTTTTGGAATAACTGTTATTAACGCAGTTTTAAATGACTCAGGTAAATCCCAAAGATCTTCCATTCGATCTAACAATCCCATAAATATCGGAATTTATAACCCTTTAAATTCTTTATAAAACTCAGGAGAGAAACCATCCTCCCCTGGAGCCTTATTATTTGGTAAAGACATCAATATATCATATAATTCTGTAACTGCAAATGAATTTCTTAATTCTGTCTTCTCCTCAATGTTTAACTGTGGTAAAGTAATTTTGGACAAATATTCATCTATTTTATACCCATTTTTCAAAGATTTCTATTTGTATAATTTCTTATAAAATTTCATAAACACATCGTTAATACCTTGGGTTTTATAAGTAAGATGACCCAAATCTTCTTTTACAGCTACTATTGTTCTCGATACTTGTTCAGTCTTCAATTGCCATGCTAAAACTTTATGGGCTCTATCTCCCAACTCATAATATTTTTGTCAGGTTCATCTAATATCCCTCTCTACTCTATATGTTTATATTATGTTAAGCTTCAATTTTTTTAAATCCAATATTTTCCTTTGTTCTTCATTCCCTCAATTTTGCAATTCTTTTTCCATCTTTATTATTTCATTTTCCAAAGAATTAACTTCAGACATATATTTTTTTTTTAACCTTAACCATATAACTTATTATTTGTCCTCTTAAATAAGCCTTCAAAGAGTCCCATACCACAAGCTTATTAGTTACAGAATGTTCATTAAGGTCCATAAAAAGTTTTATCTGTTGCCTTATAAAGTCACAAAAATCTTTCCTTTTCAATAATGCTACATTAAACCTCCATTGGAGGACCATCGCCTTCCCAAGATCGTGTTATATGGCGAGCTCTCCACTGGCCACCGTGACAGAGGTGCACCAAAGAAAAGGTACAAGGACTGCCTAAAGAAATCTCTTGGTGCCTGCCACATTGACCACCGCCAGTGGGCTGATATCGCCTCAAACCGTGCATCTTGGCGCCTCACAGTTTGGCGGGCAGCAACCTCCTTTGAAGAAGACCGCAGAGCCCACCTCACTGACAAAAGGCAAAGGAGGAAAAACCCAACACCCAACCCCAACCAACCAATTTTCCCTTGCAACCGCTGCAATCGTGTCTGCCTGTCCCGCATCGGACTTGTCAGCCACAAACGAGCCTGCAGCTGACGTGGACTTTTTACCCCCTCCATAAATCTTCGTCCGCGAAGCCAAGCCAAAGACATTAAACCTCTATCTATAACCTATATTTTGCTCCTCCTCCAGTAAAACTGACATAACTAAAATTGAATGGTCAGATAATATCCTCGCTTGGTATTCAATATTATGAACTCTTGACTGGAGGCAATTGAGAGGCAATTAAAAACATATCTATACGGGAATATGTCTTATGCCTGTAAGAATAAAATGAATAATCTCTAGTATCAGAATGCATCTTCCTCCAACTATCAACAAGTTTCATTTCATTCATAAAATTTTTCACATCTTTTGTTACCTTATTTTTAACCATAATTTCTCCTGATCTATCCACTTAAAATGAGGTAACAAAAGATGTGAAAAATTAAAAGTAAAATTGAAGTCTCATCCCATAATTATTTTCCCTTTTGTATTAGCTAGCTGCATAAAACATATTGTATAAATTTTCGATCATCTACATTCTTTTTTTTTAAACTTTATTTAAGATTTTATAACATGAATAACATATAGGATTACATTAAAAAAATTAAGAATAAAATAATAAAATTACAATACAGTATCAGTAATCTAAATAAAATATACCCTCCCCAATAATTATTACACATGAATAACCCAACTCAAATTAGTCCAACCCCCCCTTTCCCCCCAAAATAAAGAGTGAAGAATTAATAAAGTTAATAATATATGAGAAAAAAAACCCACTTACAAAAAAAAACAAAAACATAACCGATTAAAATACTAACAAAAAGAGAAGTAATTAATACTAAGATATCAGACTTAAAAAACATATTTAAATCAAACTTAAATGCATATATTTAACAAACAGAGTTAAGATGAAACATATATTTAACTCAAACTTAATATAAAAAATTAGTAAAGTTAGTAACATTGTCTATCAAAAATTCTTAAACAATAATCAATTCTTTAAAAAAAATTGTAGCATGAGAAAAAAATGAAAAAAAACTTTCTCTATAGAGATAAACCTTCACCAAATATCAACTAACTTCACATCTATCATCATATTAGTCACATAAACCACCATCTTAAAACAAAATGCAAACCTCATTAAGCATTGTACAATTCAATTTTAGTACTCTTCCACCATTTTTCCCTTTTACTCTTGAATAATTATCCAATACCACATTTAAATATCCCCAATCATTACGTTAAAATTCAGATATCCAAATAATAAAAACACATCTACAACGAAATCTATATCTTCAACAAATGGAGCATAAACCACAAACAAAATTCAAGCCTCATTAAGAATTGTACAATTCAGATCATCTACATTCAACGCATATATGTTCATCAAGGTCAAATATTCAGAATATATTTTACAATTTATCATCACATACCTCCCCATTTTATCAATCATTTTGTCCAATATTTCAATTGGCAAACTTTTATTTATTAATATTGCTACTCCATTAGTTTTAGAATTAAATGAAGAGAATACCCCTCCTACCCAATCTCTCTTTAATTTCATATGTCCCATTTCCATTAAATGAGTTTCTTGTATAAAAGCCACATCTACTTTAATTTTTTTCATATAGTTCAATAACCTTTTTCTCTTTATCGGATTCTGAATTCCATTAATATTAATACTAATAAATGAAAATTTCCCTGCCATTAGACATCAAAATTAAAACCTATATTCATCCAGCATTCACCTCCATCTCCCCATCCAACCCAACCCTCCCTATATAGTATTTTGTGTATATAACAGTCCAGGCTAAGAACCAAAAAAAGAAAAGAAAACCCCAGAGGCGTATGATGTTAAGGCATCTCTATTATCCTGATCTGAACAGGATACAAAACAAGTCACCTTAGTGCCCATCACAAGTCAGCATCACATTCCCCACTAACTCACTTGAAATATCATACCATCACTAACTATAATTTTATTTATGGACCTTTTAATCCATTAATCTTATAAAGTATATTAGATCACGCACAATATAGGTTAAACCTTCCTCTCCCTTTACACTCTCTCGAAACTCGATGTATTTTCAGTTAAAGCAAAACCTCTCAGTTATATAATAAATTCAAGTATCCACAAAACTATCTGCAGATCTTTAAATGGCAATGAATCAACATATACTTTTGCTTTATTAGGCTCAGTAAAAAATCTATTCCTCCCTCCTGGGACAAATTCATTTAAAACAGCTGGGTATCTCAAAACAAAGGCATAGCCTTTTTTTCCCCACAATACATCTTTAACCAGATTACACTCTTTTCTCTTTTTCAACAAATCAAAACTTATATCTGGATAAAAGAAAATCTTATTTCCATTATAAATCAAAGGTGATTGTCTTTCTTTAGCTTGTTTTGCTGCTAGCCTCTGATATCTTCTCTCTTACTTCATATCCAAGGAATCTGACAAGTATTGAACAAGACCTTTGGTCAAGTTGAGGTTTAGGTTTAGATCTCAATCCCTATGGGCTGGTTCTATCTCCAAATCTCCTTGAAATACAGCCTGACCAAAGATTCCGGAATCCATTGTTGCAAACATTTTTTTCAAGTCTTGACCCTCGTCCCCTTCTTTAAGTCCAACAATTTTCATACTATTCCGTCTACTAAAAATTTCCAAAATGTCTATATTTTGCATTAACTGATTATGCTTAGCACCTGCCTCTGCTTGCACTTTCTTCATTTGATCTTTAATACTTTGAATCTCAAACTCATTTCCTTTAATTTTTTCATCCACTATTTCAATCTAGTGTTCACTTGTTGCAGTTAACACCTCCATGGATTGTCCAAAACAATCAAACATTTGCTTTAATTCACCAGAAAATAAAGAAGCTTCTGCACCTTTTCTACTTTTTTTCTTGATTGTAGGTTGTTCTTGTTCTTTTCTTTGCTTTTCCAGGTCTTCTTCTTGATCACTGGAGCTGTGGGTGTCTGGAATCTTTTTAAAAAATTTTCTCCCTTTTTTGTCCTCTGCGCACGCGCAGCTCGTCACGCAGAGTCATTTCTTCACCCGAGGGGGAGACCTGATGATCAAGGTCTCCCCAGCTTCTGGCCTCTCTGGAGACTACCTCGCAGACAGCTCCAGGATCCTTTCTTAAAGTCGGCCCCTCTTCCTTTTCTTGTTCGGTTTCTTGTACTGCAGTAAGGCCTTTATCCTTCTTTGGTGGCATTGTTAAGGTCTTCTATGCATCTTCAGAGAGTTCCTTCTTCTATTTTCTGTCACTTTTATATTCTTGTTTTGTCATTTTTTTTCACCACTTTTTCGAGGAGAGCACGGATTATCAGTCCAACCCCACATCATGACGTGGCACGCCCACCTCACCAAGGTAAGTTGAACTGGGTTCCCTGACCACCTCCAAGGTAGGGCAGGGACCCAGTTGACTAGGAGCACGCTGCCGGGTCGGATCCTTTCAAGCCGCCACGTGACTGGGGTGCTTGTCCTGACAATAACCACACCAGCAGTGCGAGTATAATTTAATCAACTAATATGTCCACTAAGAGGCCTTGTCTCTCTGCAAGCCCAACCTGGAAGGCGAGACTGTAGCTCTGGACTGCTTTATAGACAAGGTCACCGGGATGCCCCCTGGTGGCCTGGTGGTGGAATTACACCTCAGCACAGAGCCAACCAGGCAAATTGCCCAGTTCACCCCATTTTACACGGCAGCTTGAAAACACCTCATTTCGAGAAGGAGGCACTCGTGTTCTTCGCAAAGAAGGCGTGGAGGTTCAGCGTGTGCTTGAAGGCTCGATTCACCCTGCAAAGATGCATTGTGGAAAGTTTACTGACTGGAGGAAATAGAAAAGAGGAGCCTCTTCCCCCCCCCCTCCCCCTTTTAAGTGTCCGTCACGAAATATAAACGTTATTGGCAAAATAAACATCATCTGTGTTCATCTGCCCGCCCATCTCTTGGGGTCATGGCTTTAATCGGACCCGAGAGTGACGGGGCTGCTGATTGGTTGGTTGGTCGCGTCGTTGTCCTGGCAACGGGCGGACGGGGCGGCGCTGAGCCGAGGCCGAGGCCTGGGTCGACATGTCGCTGCGAACGCTGCCCCTACTCTTCATCAACCTGGGCGGGGAGATGCTCTATATCCTGGACCAGCGGCTCCGGGCCCAGAACATCCCGAGTGACAAGGCCAGGAAAGGTGCGGGTGATCAGGGCCGGAGTCCCGGGGGGGGGGGGGGGGGGGGGGGGGGATGGGTGGAGGTGAGGGAGGCGGTAGGGGGGGAGGGGGAGAGGTGGGTGGGGGGAGAGGGGGAGAGGTGGGTGGGGGGAGAGGGGGAGAGGTGGGTGGGGGGAGAGATGGGTGGGGGGGGAGGGGGAGAGATGGGTGGGGGGGGAGGGGGAGAGGTGGGTGGGGGGGGAGGGGGAGAGGTGGGTGGGGGGGGAGAGGTGGGTGGGGGGGGAGGGGGAGAGGTGGGTGGGGGGAGAGATGGGTGGGGGGGGAGGGGGAGAGGTGGGTGGGGGGGAGAGGGGGAGAGATGGGTGGGGGGGAGAGGGGGAGAGGTGGGTGGGGGGGAGGGGGAGAGGTGGGTGGGGGGGGAGGGGGAGAGGTGGGTGGGGGGGAGGGGGAGAGGTGGGTGGGGGGGGAGGGGGAGAGGTGGGTGGGGGGGGGAGGGGGAGAGGTGGGGGGGGGAGGGGGAGAGATGGGTGGGGGGGGAGGGGGAGAGGTGGGTGGGGGGGGAGGGGGAGAGGTGGGTGGGGGGGTAGGGGGAGAGGTGGGTGGGGGGAGAGATGGGTGGGGGGGGAGGGGGAGAGGTGGGTGGGGGGGAGAGGGGGAGAGGTGGGTGGGGGGGAGAGGGGGAGAGGTGGGTGGGGGGGGAGGGGGAGAGGTGGGTGGGGGGGGAGGGGGAGAGGTGGGTGGGGGGGAGGGGGAGAGGTGGGTGGGGGGGGAGGGGGAGAGGTGGGTGGGGGGGGGAGGGGGAGAGGTGGGGGGGGGAGGGGGAGAGGTGGGGGGGGAGGGGGAGAGGTGGGGAGGGGGAGAGGTGGGTGGGGGGGAGAGGGGGAGAGGTGGGTGGGGGGGGAGGGGGAGAGATGGGTGGGGGGGGGAGAGGTGGGTGGGGGGGAGGGGGAGAGGTGGGTGGGGGGGAGGGGGAGAGGTGGGGGGGGAGGGGGAGAGGTGGGTGGGGGGGAGGGGGAGAGGTGGGTGGGGGGGAGGGGGAGAGGTGGGTGGGGGGGAGGGGGAGAGGTGGGTGGGGGGGGAGGGGGAGAGGTGGGTGGGGGGGAGGGGAGAGGTGGGTGGGGGGGAGGGGGAGAGGTGGGTGGGGGGGGAGGGGGAGAGGTGGGTGGGGGGGGAGGGGGAGAGGTGGGTGGGGGGCAGGGGGGGTGGGGGGCAGGGGGGGTGGGGGGCAGGGGGGGTGGGGGGCAGGGGGGTGGGGGGCAGGGGGGTGGGGGGCAGGGGGGGAGGGGGAGAGGTGGGGGGAGAGGGGAGAGGTGGGGGGAGAGGGGGCAGGGGGGGTGGGGGGGAGAGGGGGCAGGGGGGGTGGGGGGGAGAGGGGGCAGGGGGGGTGGGGGGAGAGGGGGCAGGGGGGGTGGGGGGGAGAGGGGGCAGGGGGAGAGGGGGCAGGGGGAGAGGGGGCAGGGGGAGAGGGGGGAGGGGGAGAGGGGGAGGGGGAGAGGGGGGTGGGGGGAGAGGGGGGTGGGGGGGGAAGGGGGTGGGGGGGAGGGGGAGAGGTGGGTGGGGGGGAGGGGAGGGAGAGGTGGGGGGAGGGGGGGGTGGGGGGGAGGGGGAGAGGGGTGGGGGGGGTGGGGGGGAGGGGGAGAGGGAGAGGGGAGGGGGAGAGGGGGTGGGGGGGAGGGGGGGAGGGGGTGGGGGGGGAGGGGGTAGGGGGGAGGGGGGGTGGGGGGGAGAGGGGGTGGGGAGGGGAGGGAGGGGGATGGGGAGGGGAGGGAGGGGTGATGGGGAGGGTGAAGGAGTGGGATCGAGGGTTGGAGGTGGAGGTAGGTGAATGATGGGGGTGAAGGTTAGTGGGGGTAAGGGCTCGAGATAGCAGAAGTGGATGGTGGGGTTCCTGGGGAAGAGGTGAGGGCACCGGGGGTGGGGCGCCAGAAGCAAGCGGTGAGGGACTCTGGCATCGCGGATGAGAATGATCAGGATCCTGAGTATACAGTGTCACCCAAGTGCTCTGTCACCCAAGACGAGCCACTGGACATTATCTGACCAATGAGTCCTCTCCATTATCCCAAATCCCTGGGTTGTCCTCAATTACCATAGATCACTACAACATTTAAACAGGTCCATCTAGTCTGTACTGAACTTTTATTCCATCTGGCTCTATTGACCTGAACCTGGTCCATAGCCTTCCATACTTCCCATCTCGATACTGATACTTAAACATTGAATTTGAGCCTGTGCTCATCATTGCAGTTGGTTCCTCACACTCTCTGCTCTCTGTGTAAAGACATTGCCCTTAATGTTCCCTTTAAACACTTAACCCTTGACCCATTTCCTCTGGTTCACTCCTCACATTGTCTAAACAGAAAAAAGCCTCCTTGCCTCTATAATCATTCTTTAAAGTCCCAACATATTTTACCATTTCCTGGCTAGATCCACAGTGAACTACCTCCCATGCTCCAATCTGATAAGTTGTAATCATATGTAGCACTCTCCCATCATCTTAATAAGCCAGGATAAATACCTGCATTTCTGCCTCTACACCCCATTCTCGGTTAACTTTTTAAAACATGGACCCAATTCTTTTCCTTCCTCCCATTTGTTCTATAACAACTGATTGAAAAAAACTTCCTCACCAAGCCCCAATATCATAGGTTAGTAAAGTGTCAGCATAATATGCCTAATGATCTTCACATAGGAAATCCACTAATACTGTAAGTTCATTTTTGAATGTGGCCTCCACTTTCTATAATGCGATTTACAATTTCTACCCCTTGGGGCTTGTGGATAATAGTGACATCAAAATAGTTCACAAAAGTCTGAAATCTATATTTTTAGTTTGGAACAGTTGGAATTTTTTAAATATATTCACTGTCAATTTCTTTCTGCCTTTCCTCCAAACCTGACATTTAAAGAAAATGGATACCATCAAGGTCATATATGAATTCCATGAAAATTGAATGAAACTCCACTGGCCAAAATGCTGGTACTGGCACTTGCCAGTGAACTGCATAATGCTTGTCTTTAAGAGTTGCCTTTTTGAGCATGGCATGAATCAAATTGATCTTTTGGGAAGTAAATTAGGAATGTACATATTGTAGATGTGGTTCTCAACCTTTTTCTTTCCACTCATCCCTATGCCATAGGTACTCTGTGATTAGTAAGGGATTGCTTAAGGCTTAAAGTGGTATGTGAGTGGAAAGAAAAATGTTGAGAACTACTGTGCTAGGCTAATTCCTGGGATGAGAGTGTTGTCCTATCTTGACTAAGTTGGATCTATATTTTTTGAAGTTTATAAATTTAATTAAAAAATAAAGGTTGATCAATCCCCTGGCATCTTGCATATTTCAATAAGATGTTGATTTAGTTTTAACCTGAAGGAACATCTGTAACAAGGCATGTAGTTACAAGGTAATGGTTTGGCCATTTAAACCTGAAGTGGGTAGATTGGATTTCTCTATCCCAGATATTTGTGAACATTACATTATTGGGGGTACTCAAAACATTGAAAGATCAGGAAATTGAGGGTTGTGGGTGAACCACAGTCAATAACTCAAAAGACAAGAGTTAAGCGAATAGCATCGGCTTTTATTAGCAAGAACATAGCAACGTTGGCCTTCTCCTAGGCTAGTCCCAATCTGAGTTGAGAGCAGTGGACAGGAAGACTTAATATGCAAGCAATGGGGCTACTTCCCCCCTGGTCAGCCTCTAGCGCTGGTCCTCAATACCACCAATGACATTCTACTTACGTGCAATACCAAGGATTACCACACTCACCCCTCCTTTTTTAAAAAAACACGAAAGTGAGCTGTGACAGACTGGTAACAAGACTAAGACTAAATTCTTGTGGAAGAAAATGGATGTGGCGGGATGAAGAGCCCCTCAGTGGGTTCATTCCCATGGCCACAAGAATTAGGTGGTTGGTTACCATGCGGTACTTGTGTGGGTGGGCTGAGTGGTGGAGGTGTAGACTCAGATGCCCCAGCTGGTGCGAGGTATTGAACAGGCACTGAGTCCTCCTTCCCATCTGGAAAATGAAGGAGTTGAATTCGTTTGACCAATGGATCTGATCTGCGGGGTCTCACATGATGCTTGAGGTTGTATTGTGTTGGTGGAAGGTAGGGGCCCTTTGAAGTCGATACTGAGGCGTTTGAAGGGACAAGAGGATTTGATGAGGTTGGTACATGGTGGTCGTTAAAACTGTGGTTTTCACTCTGTAGATTTGGCAATTGTGAGTGACCTCGTGAACCTCATCAATAGAGTAAGGGAGATTGTGTGATTTTTACAAAGTGGTAGACCCTTGTTATCCCAGGGTGGCAGAATTGATTGTATAATGTTTGGAATTGAGTGAAATTTACAGAGACACAAGTCCCTCTGGATAGGGTGTCAGAGGGTTCATTGAGTTTGCCTGGGCGGTACAGAATGTCGTAGTTGAAGGTGGATAGTTCCAACTTTCAGCAGAATATTTTGCTGTTTTTAATTTTGCTACAAGCCTGGTTGTTGAACATAATCGTTGGTCAGTGACTAGGGTGAATCATCTTCTTCTTTCTTCTTTGGCTTGGCTTCGCGGACGAAGATTTATGGAGGGGTAAAGTCCACGTCTGCTGCATGCTCGTTGGTGACTGACGAGTCCAATGCGGGACAGGCAGGCACGGTTGGAGCAGTTGCAAGGGAAAATTGGTGGGTTGGGGTTGGGTGTTGAATTTTTCCTCCTTTGCCTTTTGTCAGTGAGGTGGGCTCTGCGGTCTTCTTCAAAGGAGGTTGCTGCCCGCCGAACTGTGAGGCGCCAAGATGCGCGGTTGGAGACGATATCAGCCCACTGGCGGTGGTCAATGTGGCAGGCACCAAGAGATTTCTTTAAGCAGTCCTTGTACCTCTTCTTTGGTGCACCTCTGTCTCGGTGGCCAGTGGAGAGCTCGCCATAGAACACGATCTTGCTTTGACAATTACCTGAGCCTCTTTTTCAACTGAAGAGTGTCGTATTTCAGGGCCCTGCAGGGTGCGGGGGAAGAAGCAAAGGGTCTGTCTGCTTGATTTAAGGTAGCAGCCAGGGCAAAATCTGAGGCATCACTTTCCACTTGGAATGGCTTAGATTCGTCATAAGCGTACATGGAGGATCTGACAATGTCTTGCTTGATATTAGTGAAAGCAGCAAGAGCTTGTTCTGAGAGGGGGAAAGAGGACATTTTGATAAGAGGTTGGGCTTTGTCAGCGTAGCGAGGTACCCACTGGGCATAGTAGGAGAAAAATCCCAGACATCTTTTAAGGGCTTTATGAGTTGTAGTTCGGTAGTTACATGAGAGGGTGCAACCGGTCAGGATCTGGGCTGATCACACCATTTTCGACCCCATAGCCCAGGATGGACAATTTAGTTGCACGGAAATTGCACTTTGTTCATTGTTGGTTTTAGGCAAATTGAGAAATTTGTCAAGGTTAGCGTTGTGGTCCTATAAGTTGTGACTGCATATTGCGACATTATCTTAGTGGGGATAGGTGGCGATTGGGATATTGTCACCACTATGCAGTCCATTTGTCTCTGGAATACAGACACCCGTAAGTGACACGGAGGAATTGATACAACCTACCATCAGCTTTGAAAGCCGTATAAATACGGTCATTTTCATGAATGGGCAGCTGGTGATAGGCAGATTTCAGGACTATGGTGGAGGAAACCTTGTAGTGGCCTATTTTGTTCACCATGTCATTTATTCTTGGTAAGGGATAAGTATCCAATTGAGTGAATTTGTTAATAGTTTGTCTGTAATTGATACCATCCAATTCTTTGTTCCTTGTTTCATTTACTACTATGACTTGAGCACACCAGGGGCTGGTGCTCGGTTCAGTAACACCTTCCTGTCGTAGCCGTGGTACTTCTAATTTGACCTGTCAACAGCAAAGTAGCGATGAGTCTGCAAACGGGAGCGAGATTGGTGAATAGTCGTGACGGGGCACTCTCAGTGTCAAGAGGTTGCAGGAGCGTTGTCCGACTACCAGAGGAGGATGAGGTCCATTGTAAGCTTTCGACCTGACACTGGAAATCAGTGTCAAGAGCACAGGGCCACAGAGATTGGGTAAGACGAGTAATCGGAAATCCTTGTATTCAGTGCCCTTAATCAACAGGTCAGGAAGACAGTAGCTATGTACCTCTGTTGTGTGGGAGCAAGAGGCTAGGCAAATTTTGTGGTCAGTGTTTTGGACTTCGAGAGCACAGAGGGCAACCACACGAGGATGGATAAAACTCTCAGTACTTCCACTGTGGAACATGTGGTTCATAGGGTGTCTATTTACTTCTATATTCAGCATGGAACATGTTAAATCATGGCTACTTGCCTAATTTAGTTCCAGCACGGCCAGAGTTGTCAGTGTAGCATCATCCTGTTTTTCATGTCGCTTGTCTCCAGAGGGTGCCTTCCAATTAGATTTTGAGCCGGCTGGAGATTTTGAGATAAGCAGGCAGAAGAGATTGATGGCAGTTCCCACTCTTCCCTTGAGATAACAGCAGTTTCGGCCCTTTTAGAAAGCCCTCTACAGATCTTTCCGAAGCGACCCTTCTTTCCGCATTTAACACACACAGCCTCTCAAGCAGTGCATCGGGATGTCGGATACTCAGCTTGTCCGCAGAAGTAGCATTTCAGTTGATTTTGTGGAGCCGCAGCCACAACAGGGCCAATGGCCGAGTCTTGAGTCAGGCCATTTGGGCAGTTCAGTAGAGTATCGAGTGGAGTGGGAGGGCACGGCCATGATTCAGCAACTGGTTCAGAGGAGTAGATATTTCCCCCCACCCCCTTCTAAATGCAAGGTCAAGAGACTTGGTGATTCTTATAGCTTGATTTAAATCCAGCTTGCCTGACTCCAGCAGCCACTGTCTCATATAATTGATTTCACTCCAGAGACCAATGAGTCCAGGACCAGTATGTCAACAATTTCTTCATCAGACTCCACTCTCCTTAAGTATGCCCTCCCCAGGTCACGAAGAGTCAGGATGAAGTCATTGACTCCCCCGGGTGCTGCTTGCATGTAGCCAGCAAGTGTCTGGCATGCACTTCATTCTGCTGGCCCACATTTTTTTCTCTCAGAGGAGTGATAACAGCTGAATAAATCTCTTATCAGTATTAAGGCTTTGGTGCCTATCTGGGACAGAAGTCTTAGTAGCTTCTGCTCGTCATCCACTATCCCAGCCACATTAAAAATGCTTCCAGGTACCGCAGCCAATGCTCAGAATGTTGCGGCCTCTGGGGCTTGTGGGTCGAGCTCAAGTCAGTCTGATTTCAAAATTTGCTCCATTCTTACCAGAGGTTGAGGTCTGAGCCCAGGCATCTGTCCCAGCGGTGTGGGAGGCTGCACTGGCTATGGGGCTTGAACGTGCAATGGTATTGCAGTCTCCAGAGGAGGAAGCGGAAGCAGTTGTTGAACCTTCGGTCAGTGAGCCTGTGCTCCTCCGACTGCTCCATTGTCTTCATCCCTGACTCTGGGCACTGGGCATTGGGCACTGCTTTTGAAGTTTTCTCAAATTAACCTTACTAATAAAATTGAACCTCAGTCAATAACTCCCAGGACAGGAGTTATGCAAATATTAGCAAGAAAATGGCAGTTTTAGCCATCTACAAGGCTTGTCCCAATCTGAGCTGAGAGCAGTGGACAGGAACACTTCTATGCAAGCAATGTCAGCCTACAGCGCCAGTCCTCCATACCAGCTAGCGGTGAGCAACTACATTCTACATACAAGCAGGCAATACCAAGGATCACCACAGTGGGGAATTACTGTAACAGAAGAGTTGAGTACTGACAGATTAACCAAGATTGTGTTTGGGACAAGCACTCCTGTCACTGTTGTTTGACTGTTTTTGCACCGAGGTCCAGAGAATGCTATTTTGTCAGGTTGTACCTCATAACTGCGCACTCAGATGACAATAAACGACTTGAAATGGAACTCTAAAATAAGACATTGTTCCTATCCTATTGTTGGAAGTACAACTTTAGAACCAAGAGGGGCACAAATTTACCACAACACAAATAACTGCGATGTTGCCTGGAGTAATTAAGAGGGATTTAGGTCCCTTAAACTAAAACTGTAAAGAATGAAACATGATAGGCTGCAGATGCTGTGATTACTGTAAACACATTGAAATGATGGAGGAACTCAGCTGGTCTCTTCAGAATCTATAGGAGACAAAGATATATTGCCAATGTTTTGGGCCTGAGCCCTTCTTCAAGAAAAATTCAGAAAAGGCAGAAGAGGATATATCAGAAAATCTCAGAATTCAAACAATGGGTGAGGAATCCAGACCAACAGGTGTTAATTGGATATGATCAAAGAGGAGGTAGAATTCATCATGACTGTGTGAAAGGAGAGACCACCGAGGGGAGAGGAGGAGGGGGGGATGAGGGAGGGGGAAGGAAGGAAGAAGTTAATGAAAGCTAGAATCAATATTAAGATTTATTGTCATGAACAACTCTTGAAATTCGGTGTTTTGCAGCAGCGTCATCGTAGTCGAAAAATGTATTCTAAACCATCTTATGATCTTATGATCTTCCGGGAGAAATAGTGGCGGCGGAGTCAATTGTATTATTTAAGAAAAGGTTGGACAGGTCTATGGATGAGAAGAAGATGGAGGGTTATGGGCATTGTGCAGGGAGGTGGGACTAGAGAGGGGTGTTTGGTTCGGTGCGGACTAGAAGGGCCTAATGGCCTGTTTCCGTGCTGTAAATTGTTATGTTATGTTATGACATTACTTTAAAAATAATAATACTGCATGAAAGGGAAGGCAGAGTCTGTGGTTCATTGATTCAGGAATCTGATGGCAGCGGGGAAGAAGCTGTCCTTGTGCAGCTGAGTGCTCGTCTTTAGGCTCCTGTACCTGTTCCCTGATGGTAGCAGAGTGAAGAGGGTATGGCCTGGGTGGTGGGGGTCTTTGAGGAGAGAGGCTGCTTTTTTTAAGTTACCGCCTCTGAGAAATCGATATTAATGCCCTCCGTTTGGAGGGTGCCCAGTCAAATGATGTTGTTCCTCCAATTTCCGGGTGGTCTCAGTCTGGCAGAATATGAGACTATGGACAGACATGCCCACAAGGGACTGGGCGGCCTTTGGGAGAGCCACATTATTGCAGTGGACAGAATGGAAGTGCTCAACAAAACAGCTTCCCAGGCTGCATCATTTCTCCGATGTAGAGGAGTCCACAGAGAGAGCATGAGATGCAGTAGATGACCCCTGCAGATTCACAAGTGAAATGATGCTTCACTTGGAAGGACTGTTTGGGACCCTGAATGGTGCTGTGGGAGGAAGTGAGGGCGCAAGTGGAGCATCTCCTGCGGTCACAGGGGTAGGTTCCAAGGGGACGATTGGTGGGGAGGAGGAGTGGATTAGGGAATTACGGAAGGGAGGAGGAGAGGTAAATATGTGTCTAATGATGGGATCATATAGTAGGTTTTGGGAATGGGAGAGGATCTTGTGTTGGAGGTGAGAATGAGGAATCCTATCCTTATTGCATATGAGGGCAGAGGAGCCAGGCCAGATGTATGGCTAATGAAGGATATACAGGTGAGTGCTGAATTGGTGGTGGTAGAGGGAAAGCCACATTGTTTGAAGAAGGTGGACATTTCTAATGATCTGGCATGGAAGTCCTCATCCTGGGTGCAGATGCGATGGAGATGGAGGAATTGATGGAATGGAATCCTTACAGGGGACAGGGTGGAAGAGGTGTTATTGTGAGAGTTGATGGGTTTATGGAAAATGTTTATCCACTCTCCACCCCATAACCCCTGCCTGGTCTTCACCATCCCCTCATTCTTTCCCCTTTCAGAGACTGAATACGCGGTCCTCAGTGGAGGTATCACCTCCCTCCCCCCACCCCACCTACGCCCATACCTTAATTAGTTATTTGCAGCCCACGATGTTGAACTCTTCTTTCGTCAGCTCCATCTCCTTGCTTACTTCTACAACCACAACTTTCCACCCCCACTACAAAACCCTTCTCTCGTTTTAAAATGTCTTCCTCCTCCGGGACACTTCATTTCAGTCTTCTATCTGTTCTGGACCTTTATATTTCCAACTGCTTCCATGACATCAACTGTATTGACTTCTCTACTCCCCTCACTCATTCCAATCTCACCTCCTACTGCAGTCAAGGATGACACTGTTGTGGTCTGCACACTGACCTTTGTGGCTGAAGCCAGATGACAATTCTCAGACACCTCTTACTCATTCCTCCAACAGAACCCCACCAAAACTCATGAACTTATCATTCACCATCTCTGAACTCATCACTCCAGTCACCTCCTTGACATGGCCTCCAACCATATTATTTTCCAACCCTGTATCACCCATCTCTACCTCCTACCCAAGATCCACGAACCCAATTGTCCCGACAGACCCATCGTGTCCATGTGCTCCTGCCTCACCAGATTGGTTTTCACTTACCTTGACTCTGTTTTGTCCTCCCAGTCCAGTCCCTCTCCACCTATATCTAGGATACTTCATGCACCCTCCATCACTTCAACAATTTCCAGATCCCTGAGCTCGATTGTCTTAGACTTACCATAGATAAACAATCCCTATACATCTCCATCCCCCATACTGGAGCCTCAAAGCCCTTTGTTTCTTTCTGGACAATAGAACCAACCAGTCCCCCTCCACCACCATCACCCTCCTCTGGCTGGCAGAACTTGTCCTCTCCCTCAATTTATCTTTTGACTCATTGCACTTTCTCCAGTTTAAGGGGTAGCCATGGGTACCTGTGTGGGTCCCATCTATGCCTGCCTTTTTGTTGGCTACATGGAGCAATCCATGCTACAAGCCAACACAGGCAAGGCCCCTCAACTCTTCCTCCAAGTCATCGATGACTACTTTGATGCTGCCGCATGTACCTTCGATGAACTCATTGGCTTCATCCAACCTTGCCTTCAATTTCCACCCCAATCTCAAATTCACTTGGTTCATCTTGAGCAACATTCTCCCTTCACTTGATCTCTGTCTCCATCTCGAGAAAAACTCTCAACAGACATCTTCTATGAACCCACAAACTTCCACAGCTATATTACCTACAGCTCTTCCCACCCTGTCCCCTGTAAGGATTCCATTCCATTTTCTCAATTTCTCTGTCGCATCTACACCCAGATGAGGACTTTCATGCCAGATCCTCAGAGATGTCCTCCATCTTCAAATAAAAGGGACTTTCCCTCCACCACATCAACTTGGCATTCACCTGCATATCCTCCATTACACACACATTTGCTTGGCCCCCTCCATCATCACATGCAATGAGGACAGGATTCCTCGTCCTCACCTACCACGCCAGCCTCCGCATCCGGCACATCCTCCTCTAGCCTTTTTTGCCACCTATTACATGATCCCACCACTAGATATTTACTCCCCTCTCCTCCATCTGCCTGGACCTCTCCCTCTGTGACTCCCTTGTCCACCTTTCCCTTCCCACCAATCGTCCTTTTGGGACCTACCCCTGTGATCACAGGAGATGTTTCACTTGCACCCATACTTCCTCCCTCAGCACCATTCAGGCCCAAAACAGTCCGTCCAAGTGAAGCAACGTTTCACTTGTGAATTTTCAGGGATCATCTACTGCAACCGGTGATCCTCTTGTGGTCTCCTCTACATCAGAGAGACTGGATGCAGACTGGGAGATGGCTTTGTCAAGTACCTCTGTTCTGTCTGACACAATAGCGTGGATCTGCCAGTGGCCACCCATTTCAATTCTCCATCCCATTCCCTTGCCAAATGTCTGTCCATGGTCTCATGTACTGCCAGGCTGAGGTCACCCATAAATTGGAGGAACAAGACCTCATCTTCCAACTGGGCACCCTCCAACTGGATGGCATTAATATCGACTTCTCTGGCTTTCATTTAAACCACCCCCCAACCCTCTTCTCTCTGTCATCACTCCATTCCCTGTCATATTTCACACAGACATGATAAATTCTACCTCATCCCTGATCACATCCAATTTACACCATTTGTTGGTCTGATTCCTCCCCGTTTGAATTCTGAGACTTTCTGATGTTTCTTGCTTCTGCCTTTTCTGATTTTCCCCCCCCCCCCCCCCCCCCACCTTGACAAAGGGCTCAGGCCTGAAATGTTGGCAATATATCTTTGTCTCTTATAGATGCTGAAAAGACTGGCTGAGTTAGTTCCTCCAGCATTTTGGTGTGTTCACTGAAACAGTAAATGGAAAGATGAGGAGGCAGTCTCACCAGAGATTAAGGTGAGAAACAATGGTTCTAAACACTTTTTACTATCACCAGCTCTCTTCACCTCTAATTATCTCTCCCCAACTACTTTTTAAATTATTATTTTGTCCACTGTTAAAGAATGCAGTTTGCAATGATGAAATACTAAGGGCTGAAGCTCTTTGTACCTAGCAAAAATGCTAAAGATGCCTGAAATATTTTGACACCTGCAGTTTGTGCTCCTCTTTATTCCACTCGTGCCTTCCTTCAGGGGGATAACCGTTTGTAGAATGGATTTTACCACTATTCTGAAATAAAGAATTACAACTTAAGAATTTGTGTAAGAAGGGAAGTAGTTTTGCTTTAGCAAAGCAAGGGTATTGGTGGTAATGAGAGCCAAGAAATTGAGAGATAGCTGTCCCTTCAAAATAATGTAAAGGGAATGGAGGAGGTGATGTGTCTGGTGGTGCATTTCATAGAAGGTGGTAGAAATTGTGCAGGTTGATCTATTGAACATGGAGATTGTTATTGAGGACATATCCATACTCTGTCTGGGAGAGGGAGTGACAACAGAACTGCAAGAAATAGAACAGATGTGGTTGAGATCCCTGTAAAGTCTGATAGAGGGGAAGCCATGGTTAAGAAAAACAGCTTGAAAATAGCACTGTGAAGTATGTTGTCATTTGAACAAATCCAACATAGCCTAAAAAATTGTAGGAATAGCTCAACCTCAGCAAATGTATCACTGTTGTCACTAACTTCATCAGCAAGTATGGGAAGGACTGTGTGCCAAAAAGAATGATCTGTGCGTTCTCTAACTGGAGTCATTGGAGGGGAAGCCATGGTTAAGAAAAACAGCTTGAAAATAGCACTGTGAAGTATGTTGTCATTTGAACAAATCCAACATAGCCTAAAAAATTGTAGGAATAGCTCAACCTCAGCAAATGTATCACTGTTGTCACTAACTTCATCAGCAAGTATGGGAAGGACTGTGTGCCAAAAAGAATGATCTGTGCGTTCTCTAACTGGAGTCATTGGCTGAAGTGCAAGGTCCACTCACTACTGAAGGTGAGGTCTGAGGCTTTCAACACAGGTGATCCAGCCCTTTACAAGAAATCCAGGTATGACCTCTGCAAGTAGACGTACCAGTCCAAACTTGAATCTGAGATAATCCTATAAACACCAAACAACGGTGGCAGGGCATGCATGTTATCACTGTCTATAAAGCCAAGTTGGATACAATAACATGCAACAGCGTATCCCACCCTGATGAATTAATACATCCTATACTTGCTTTGAACAAGAGGCCAGCAAGCTCGTGGCACATTGGGTATACCTGCACCCACTGTTGCTGCCACAGGCATCGAATAGGTCTTTCTGAGAGAATTGGGGGTAGGTCCTTGGACATTTTTTTGAGCCTGTGCAGACTAGGTGGCAGGAGTAGTCACATATATCTTGGTCTCCCTACTACAGGCAGAAGTACCCACTTACTTTAAAAATGCCATGGTCATTATGGTACCAAAGAAAAACATTAACGGGGTTAAATAACTACAGGCCATTGGCTGCAGTATCCATATTTATGAAGTGTTTCAAGATGCTGTCCATGGATCCTTGCTCCCGTCGACCCACTTTAATTTCCACAGGCTGACCTAGATGCTATTTCCCTGGCTTAAGTACAGCCCTAAAGCATATGTATAACAAGAATGCATGTAAAACTGCTGTTCATTGATTATAGTGCCATTTTTAACACCATTGTGTAAAATAAATACCAGACCTTGGCCTTTTATTTTTTTCTTCACCTCATCACCAAAATTGCAACTGGATCCCTAATTTCCTGTCCTGCACACTGCAATCAGTAAGAATTGAAGTCAGCACCTCCTCTACAGCTACTCAATTCTAGTGCCATGGAAGTGTGGAAAGCTGCACACACAGGTTCCTATTATATTACTCCTTTTGTGTATCTGTGATTGTGTGGCCAAACACCACTCTAACACCGATCTCTAAATATACAGGTAGGCTGGATCTCAAACAATGGTGAGTTAGAATGCAGAAGGGAATTTGAAGGACCAGGGCTTCAAACCAGGACAACAACCTCTTTTTCCTCCAATATCATCAAAACTAAGGAGCTGATGTTGACTTCGGGAAGAGGGTGGACCTTGTTCCCATGTCTTCATTAACAGCAATGCCTTGGAGATAGAAGGCAACTTCCAAGTTTTTGGGGGTGAACATCTCCTATGCTGGTCTAACCATGTAGAAGCAATAGCCAAGAAAGCACACCAGCATCTCTACTTCCTCAAAGTCGGAGGAAATTTGGCATGTCACCTATCCCTTAACCACATCTACAGATGAATTATTGGAAGTATACTGTGGGATCCATCATTGTGTGGTATAGGAATTTCTCTCCCCAATATCTGCAAGAAACTGCAGAGTTGTGAGCACAGCTCAGACCATCAAACAAACTCTCTTCCTCTCTGTTAACTCCTTCTAGACTTCCGGCTGCCTTGGAAAAGCAGCCAAACTATTAAAATTCATCCCGCCAGGAGCACCTCTCTTCCTCCTCCCATTGGGAATGTCGCTCGTGTGAGATTGTGTGCCACCAGATTCAAGGATTAAATCTTTCCTGCTGTTAACAAAACTCCTGAAACAAACTTGTACTATTGACTCAGTTTAACTGATCTCTCTCTGTAGCTCTGCACTCTAGTGTTTTTTAACTGCTTTGCTGTGTGTGGGTTGACTAGCTGGACTGCCTGTAAAACAATCTTTGCATTGGTACACGTGACAAAAAATTTGAACTCGAGTCCTGCAGGAAGCAAGCAGTTTGGAAGAAGATGTAGCCACATTTGTTGAGTATAATTTTCAGGAAACCGGCATCATGAATTACTATCAGACATAGGGTGTAAACTTGGTCCTCTTACTTTTATCCTGTGAATCAACCTGCAAAAAGTGGCCAGTCCCGATGGAGTCACTGGCTACGTCCTGAAAACCTGTGCAAATCGGCTGCTAGGAACATTCACAAACATTTTAATTTTATTCCTGCAGTAAACTGAAGTTACCACCTGCTTTAAGAAATATCCTATTATTCCAGCGTCAGTGAAAAACAAGATGATGTGTTTCAATGACGACCATCACCGAGTGACTCTGAAGTTGCTTCGAATCATGACTAGTATTAACTCCAGCCTCCCAGACAGCCTCAAATCACAAGAATAGACTTAGCATTGCAACAGGACCCCATGGCAAATGCCAACTCCTTGGCCCTGCACTCTGCCTTGTGACACCTGGATGTCAGGCTCCTATTTATTGACCACAGTTCTGATTTCAACACCATAGCCCCAAACAAAATCGTTCCCAGACTCTGAGACCTGGATATCAACAACACTTCCACATCTGCAACCCTCTAGCAGGGAAAATTGGTGACAATACCTTCACAATAACCTTTAACCATTATATATCCTTGGACCTTTACTATCCTCCCAATATACTCATGACGGTCTGGCCAAACAATGCTCTAATGCCATCTGCAAGTTGACAGATGACACACCATCATAGGGTAGATTGAAAATGATGATGAGATGGAGTTCAGGAAAGAAATAGTACAACCTCTCCCTCAATGTCAACAAATGAAGGAGCTGGTAAATGACTTCAGGAAAGGGCTGGAGAGAGGTAGGAGACTTGCATCCCCGTAAATAGCAACGGTTCTGAGGTTGAGATGGCAGGGAGCTTCACATTCATGAGTGTGAGTATTAAATAATGACTTGTCCAGGTCCAAACACGTCGACACTACGGCCAAGAAAATGCACCAATGGCTGTTTGTCTCAGAAGCCTGATGAAATTTGGGATGTCTCTTACCAATTTATTTTTATAGATGTATAAGAGCTTAGTGTAGAAACTGTTCCATCTTAGACTACAACGAATTGAGAGTTGTGAACACAACTTGGGCTATCACACAAATCAACTTCCCTTCCATTGACTCAGTGCTTCCTGTTGTTTTGGTAAAGTTGGCACCCACTCACCCCAGATAAACTCTTTTCTCCCATTTTCATTGACAGATGATGCTTGGGCTTGAAACCACAAATGTCCAGGACCATTCGTTCTTACTGTTATCAGACTCTTAAATGGACCTCTGGTAAAAGACAGAAATTTTACAAGAGACCATCTGGCCCATTTTATCTGTGCTAGCTGAAAAAGATGCTGCAGATAACCCCATTTGCTGTCACTGGACCTGCAACCCTGCAGTTCATGGTACATCCAAGAACTGCTAATGTGGTGAAAGGTTTTGCTTGATCACCCATGGAGGCATCATATTTCAGAACCCTATCCTCATCTGATGCCACCTTTTCCATCTTTTTACACTCTCATGAGTTCTCCCTCTATCTATGCAGTGTGGATTATAGAGGGTCATGTGACCTCTCCGGCTAGAACCTAGTCCGGTTGCCCCCTGCCAATCTAGGTCAAGCCCTGCCCACATGTCAATGCACACCTGACCATTGGCTCCTTTAATTACCTAATCAATACCTGGGCCTGTCTCTCCAATCCATGGCTCTATAAAGCCATAACATGTAGACCATCTGCCTCTTTCCAGGTTGTGAACCTTGAGCAATGATGGAGAGTCATTGGTGAGGTGTGCACAGATGAACGGCTGGGAGCTGTGGAATTGTGTGTCCAAAAATCACTGTCCCTAGTTGAGTTAAGAGCCGTTCCCAATCTGTATCAAGGGGTGGCATATATTGTAATTTTCACTTGATTATAAATTTTATCTTTCCTCGGGTGGATGCAAGTGTGTCATACAATCCGGAAAGTGTGCGTGTCTTTTATTTTTGTTGCTTTCCCTACGCATGTAAATAAACATTATTCCCAGCCAGTGTTCAGACTCGCTGTTCTTGGAACCCGTCGAACTTGTTTTCTCACACACAATTTACACTGTCCTAAGAATTTTAACTGAATACAGAGTGGGGAAGCCAGTGCAGACAGCGAGTATCTGATCCTCGGGTGAATGACAAACCAGAAGACTGGTCCAAGTACCTCGACCCACGTGGTGTTCCCCCCTTAAGAAGTCTGGATTCCCAAAAACTAAGGGGAGTCATTTTGACTGTTCCTGTCTCTCCTGAGACACCAGAGTGAGATCATGCAAAAGAAAGATTGGGAAAATGTCCAGAAAGTTAAGGAGATGAAGGCAGTCCAGCAGCACAGCTGTATGTTGCAGGAGGCAACACTGGCAGCCCAAGCCTGAGCTACAGACCTCGAGGTGAAAGGGACTAATGAGGCACGCAAGCTGCTCGGAATACAGCAGATACGCGCAGCTCGCCAGTCCACCTGGCAGCTGGACCTGGTTAAGTTTCAAGCCTTTGTTTGTGAGGGGATGGGGACGTGTGGGCTGTGAAGAGGATGAAACCTGCTCCACACTTCCTTCCTCCCCGACCCATGCGCCCCAATCCCTGCTGGGTAGACCGGTGACATGGTTGCAGAACCACCATGACTGGGAACAGGGAAGCTCCTTGCCTATATTAAGGTGTGCAACGATTGGCGAGTGTCATGACTTCCGAGGGGCGGAACATATTGTGGAGGGTTATATGACCGCCTGTAACCTGGTTAGAATGGGGATTGGTAAGGGTCATGTGATCTCTTTGGCTGGAATCCAGTTGGAAGTCACCTCACCTGCCAATCGAGGTCAACACCCATCCACAAGTCAGCACACACCTGATCATTGACCCCTTTAATTGCCTAATCAATACCTGGGCCAGACTCTCCAGCCCACGGCTCTTTAAAGCCCGTGACGTGAGCCATCGACCTCTCTCTTCTGGGATGAATCCTAGCTCCACCATTGGTGGTGAACTTTGGGCGATGCTGGTGAGTCATTGTTGAGGTGTGCACAGACAAAGGCCTGGGAGCTATAGTGTTGTGTGTCTGGAAATCACTGTCCCTAGTTAAAAGCCAAGGGTTGATGGGCAATGTAATTTTCACTTGATTGTAAATGTATCTTTCTGCAGAGGTCATATCTTTCTCCATCCGCCGCACTTTCTGAACTATACTCTTACATCTGGGTCCCTATCCCAGCTTCCTTCTCTCTTTATATATGTAATTTCACCACCTTCTAATGTTTGTCTTGATAAAGGGTTCAGACCCAACACATTGACCATTTCTATCTATGCTTGTTTTGAAATAAATTGTAGATGCCCATCTTTTGCTTTTCCAGTAATGAATGACATTGTCAGCACAATGTTCAATAAGAAATTCATGGAGGAATTGCTGAAACCTCAGGAGCTCTATTCGAAGAAAGCCCTCAGAACAGTGTTTGATCGACTTGCTCACGCCTCCATCATGAAATTGAATCAGGCTAGTATGGACAAGGTAATTAAATCTTTCTAACTTGGTTCTTTTATCAATAAGCAAGTACTTTAGCTACAAAAGAAACAGATTCTTGCATTAATCAAATATAGAAAATACAGAATCAATACAAAACTGTTCTGGAGAAACTCACCAGGTCACGCTGCATGCATAGAAAGTAAGGTTAACCAAGGTTTTGGGCCTCAGCCCTCGATCAGGAAAGGATGAAGGGCGCAGGCTCATAACATTAGTTAACCCTTTACTTCCCATGGATGCTGCGGATTACTGAGTTCCTCCACATTTCTGTACTGCACTTGACCCCAGCATCTATCGATGTTCTTGTTTAACTATAGAATATAGAAATGGTTTAGGATTACATCTGTTGTTCTGAGCCAAACCCTTAGAAAATGACACTCTACTCAACCATGCCTTTGGATGCTGTGATCTTAAAAAGCAACATTTTGAAAAATTCTTATTTAACCAGTTAATGATCATACCCACTGGGCCCAATTCATATTTCTGCTTCATAGAGGTGGGAGTAACCTTCTGCAACAAAATCCAACTAGTTTTATAATGATTTAGCAGAAATAAAAGCGCAAAAGACTATTTGCAATCTCATGAATACCAATCAGTTGGTTGGCAATTTGAGCAGGTAACTTGCTTTCCACATCAACTTCGATGTGGGATTAGAATCAAAATCCTAAGGCTACAGCAATGTAATGTCTTGGCGAAACAACTAGGGCGTTGAAAGGGCAGAAACAACTAAGATTGATTGGGGAAAGAATTTATCTTAAGCTTGTGTACATTGGGTATTTTTATCTTTTTTCCATATGCCCACCAGCTCTATGACTTGATGACAATGGCTTTTAAGTACCAAGTACTTCTTTGTCCGCGGCCAAAAGACCTTCTGTTGGTCACATTCAATCATATGGATGCAGTCAAAGAATTTGTGCGTGATTCTCCAAGTATTTTAAACCAAGTAGATGAGACATTCCGACAACTGATTGAGGTGGGTGTTGTTTTCACTTGATTCTGTGATTTATTTATAGATTGCAAGGCAACGTTCAACCGTTGTTCAATTTGTTCTTGAAAGTGTGCAAGAAATGTGTGCAACTGTGATAGTGAAGGCATCATTTGATAATCTCTCCACAATGTGGAGGAAGGGATAGTCTGTTGGAGTAAGGATAGAAAAGTTGAGTGGAACTATCGCCAAAAGAAATTGGATGGTCAGTTTTAATATGATTAAGTTCTGGGTAGATCAGAGAGGAGCATGCAGGGGGATATATTAAGTGCAGGAGAAAGGCAAAAAAGAATATTAATGCCATTTAGCTTGATGTGCAAGAGAATGTGTCAAAAGCAGTTGAACAGATGTATAGGTATCACCAAAATTGCAACAGAGTCCATGAGCTTCTCTGTAACAGTGAGAGTGCAGAGGCAGGGCAATATAAAGTTGAGGATCAGTTGGATGTGGAGTGTATGACTGTGAAAGGCTAGAGGAGTTGTTTATATTTCAAATCTGCATCTGTTGGTCTTGAGATAAATTTACCTGGCTCCTTTAAAGCTGGTTCTGGAGACATAAGCAATATTACCCTGTGTCAGAGAGATCACTTGGTTCCTCTGAATAAAACTCTGGAAATCAGAAAAACACACAATTTTTCAGTGTTACGAACTAACCACCCTCTCAGTTTTGTTAGGGACTAAAGAGACTTTGTTAGCACTAACAAAGGAACAACAACGGGAAAACTTCAAAATAATAGCTTGTATTAAACTAGAATGACATGACACTTCTTGCTTATCTCTAACTTACTCTAAATTTAAACCCCCACCATGCACAAATGTAAGTGTGTGTGAGTTAAAATCCCAAGCTCTGAAAAGTCCATTTTAAAACTTCAGCATCATTTGGTCTTGCTTGAAGGTCTCAAATGTTCAGTTCAGAAATAATTATCAAGTGCTTTTAAATATCATATCTTCAGTCCTCTTTAAACTCGCATTTCTTTTAGTAGGTCTTCCAAGAGATTTTCCTTCATTTGAGTGCTTTCACAAACTCCCTCTTAACTTGCCTAAAGCATTCCTATATGTGAGCAATAAATATGAGATGCTTACAGAGGGAGCTTTCATTACATTAAAGGATGTAGATTAAATAGAAAATTGAGTGCGGTAGTTAACAGATGGAATTTCATTCCAAACAAATGCAAGATTGGCAAAAGTCAAATTGGATAGGAAATGTACAATACATGGATATTAAAGATGTTGGTGACCAGATGCACATTGGGATCCGAGCCCAGAGTTCCCTGCAGTAGGAACATAGATAAGTGGATTGGTAAAGAAGGCACGTGGCATGCTTGCCTTCAGATTGGGGCAGCAAATGCAAGAGTCAGAATGTAACGTTGCAACTTTACAAATTGCTGGTTAGGCTACACTTATTGAATGCAGTTCTGCTCACCACAAAGGAAGTACAGTATGTGGTTGTGCTCAATTCAGTTTTTTTTAAATTTAAGTTTAGACATACAGCACAATAACAGGCCATTTTGGCCCACGAGTTCATGCCGCCCAATTACACCCCATAAACCTACACTCCCAGTACATTTTGAATGGTGGGAGGGAACTGGAGTCTCCAGAGAAAACCTATGCAGACACACAGCGCGGGATTTGAACTCTGGTCTGGTCCCGATTGTTGGTGCTGTCAAGACGTTGCACGAACCGCTATGCCGACCGTGCTGCCCTGTATAAAGCAAGTTCACCAGGATATTGCCTGGGTAGAAGAATTTAGTTATAAGGAGAGATTAGATAGGCTAGGTTTGCTTTTCTTGGAGTGAAGGAAACTAAGGGCTGATCTGATAGCAATAATATTAACTAAGAGGCACAGTCATATAGATAATCAAATCTTTTTCCCATGAAATGGATAATAAAGAAAGAGATTTGAGCGGTTAATAGAACTTGCTGCCAGAAGAGATAATTGATCAGATGCAATAGGCATTTAGACAGGAACTTGCATGTTTAAGGCATAGAAGGATGTGGACAAATGGGATTGGTGTAGATAGCAGTAGGTTTGGTTTCTGACTATATAAATTGACTGAGCTTGCATTGGAATGAAAATTTTTGCATTGTGTGCGATGTAATTAACTGCCTGCACAATGTGTTTTGCTTGAGGTATTTTATCAATTTGCCCATTTCTACAAGTTGATTGTGGCCATGTAGGATGGACACATCCATTGTTTTGGGCTAGTCATGAATCCTGCATTATGAGCACTTTAGTGCCCCTGGGCAATTAAGCACAGTTGGAATGATATGACAAGGAACCTGTACATGACCCATACAATTGGAGCCATGCTAAAACTCTTAGTGTGTTTGGCTCCTGTTTCAACTGCCTAGACCACTTTATGAAAACAGCTGTTGTATTCAGCTGAACAAGTTTTAAGAAGTGTTGCTTGCTGTGCAGCCCATTTGTTTGTGGGGGAGAGGCTGGGTGAAAACCACTGGAGCACGTATTGGTTAGGAAGCTGAGCTAAGAGTGCATGAGTAGGAGGAGGAAGGGAAATGGAAACAACACATTTGGGTTCTGTGTGATGAAATAGTTGATGAATGAGAACAGCATCTTCAGCCATTCAATTCCACCAACCCCACTACAACAAAAGTACCACTCTCCCAACATTTCCCCTTACCCGAATGTCGGTAGTCCTGTTTCTGACATAGAATCCATTTGTTATTTTATAAACTCGTGGCATGAATCAAATACCATCCTTATATCTTACTTCCCATTTTGTGTTGTGATGAGCACAGCAAGGATTTTTATTGAATAAGAGGGTGGTTACAAAAATATCTTCAGCCTGGCATAGGACAACAAATTTGGGACAGAAAACTGCTTCTGTTGCAAAGGAAGCAGTGATCTTCTCCATCAAGCATTCCTTTAGAAAGGAGAGACTCCATAAAGTACAACATCAATCCTTCACCCAGCTTTGTCTTCCTTTCAAGCTTAATAGAGCACCAAGATAGTGGCCCCTGTGCTCAGCAGCAGCTATAAGAGGCTGCAGACTCTGGGGGCACCAGAAACAGGGAAAACATCCCCCCCACCCCCACCACCACACAGAGAAGAAAAAGAAGATAAGTCAACCTTACAGGTCGGTGACGACAGCAGTGGAAACGTGAGTCTCAGTGGCTGACGGACCCACACAGGGTGAAAGCATCTTGGGGTCAAGGACCCGCACAGGCTTCTGGAGACTGGTTCATGGCAACCAGGTGCTTGAGAGCAAGAAGGACTCCCAATGGGCATCAGGCACTGACGATTTCCTGATCATGTTAGAGATTTTGATCTGGAGCTTGGGTTGCTGGTTAATGAAATGAGTCTGTGAGATTGCAGACACTGCAGGAGCCCTGGAGGCAAATCCACGGACACTCAATGACTCTGAAGCGACTTTTATTTGCTTCTTTCCCCTTGGCTGTAAGAGGTTCCGGGGTGACGCTGATGGCAACTCTTTGGCAAATGGCAATTTTGTGTAATATTGCATATTCTGTACTATTACATGACAATAAAGGAATCTTGAATCTTTTTGCTTGGGAAATCTGACCAATCTTAACAGATTGCCCATGTAAATCCCTATCAAAAATCTCTGCAGTAGAATAAAGGTTGTTGTTCTCTTTGGGAAATTGTGTGCTTCCTTTGGTTTCATTAACTTTCACTGTTCCCCTGTACTCAGTGTTTCACCATACGCAGATCCCTCTTGTCCTAACCTTTTTAAAAAATGTATTTGAAACAGTAGCTATGGGTATAAAATCAAGTCTGGCTCATTTTCATCTTTATTCTCCTTTTCCTCTCCATTCAATGAGCAACATCCTGTTCTTAAATACCTGAAACAAGAGGAAAAACATCACTTTGTGGGGAGGAGAAAAGGCAAGTTGAACTGTGTCAAAATGAATGATCTGTGAGGAAGATGTGGGTATACTTGTCTCGCATCTTAAATGATGCGGATTCCAATGACTGCCAATCAAACTTCCTTCTTAAGCTTTAAAATTCTGGTTTTCTATTTTTACTTCATTGTTGCGGCCCAGTGAATGCACCTTCTGCAAAGAAGAATGAAATGCGTATAATCTGGCCCGATAGTCACAAGTGTGAATAACAAGTGTCTGCAAATTGGGTGCATGATACTTTTGACAGTGATGTATGTAAGAGGGCAAGGTAAAGAATATGAATATTAGGATTCTGTTCTAATTCTTGGGTCTTGGAGGAATTGAGTGGTTGTGCAGTTGATGAGGATATTGTTGAAGGTAATTGCATCCATGTGCCTGGTACAAAATCTGAAATTGACTACTGTTAATCGTTCTTTCCATTGCCTGCAGGGTCTCCAGTACAGCTTTAGCTTTGGGCACTTCTCCCTTTCTACATCTTCCTTAAATTGTTGGTCTACTCTTGGAATGCCATTTCTCAAAGTACTTTAGAATAAATTCCCATATGTACCAGCCTCTATTTCCACCCCCCAACAATGAAGGTGAACATACCATAAAGCTCCTTAACCACATTATCAACTTGCATGGCAACTTTGAGGCTTTTTGATTTTTCTCGGGCTTTTGAGTAGAAGGGCTTTCTTGACCACAGCATCAACTATTTCCCGTGGCAGCTCATTATTGCACCACTTTCTGAGTAAAAGATTTGTCCTTTGGGTCCTTTTTAAATCCCTGTTCCTCTCCCAACCTTAAATCTGTGCCTTCGAGTTTTAGACTGTCCTACCCTGAAGTCCTTGCCTGTTCAATTTCCTTGCAACACGAGTCCCAGTAAAGCATTCGCAAATCCTTTTTGCAATCTTTCTGATTCAAAGAAAAATTGCTTATTGGTTCCTCGTGCAATGTTTTGGCCTAATATTTCCTACCTCTATCAGATTGACCCTATTCTGCACTGGAAAGCTTTGGATCTTTCCTCCTCTAGTGCATGAATGGAATTATATGACATTTCTCTCAGATAAATAGACATAAGGGGTAATAATTAGCTGGATTGGATTTTCTCTTTTTTTAAATTTATTGGATCAATGTCAGTGATGTCGCATGTTCTGGAACAGCTGGGCAAGAGATGCTACTTGTTCAGGAACACAGAGCTTAAAGACTACACTTGGGATATTGTCCAGTTGAATCACATTGATAACATTGTGTTTTCAGTAATTTCCTGATTCTATCTGGGGTGAATCAAATTGGTTGAAGACTGATTTCTGTATAAGGGCTGACCTCAAGCCAGAGTAAGTAGAAAATCCACTCAGCACTTAGCCACATAATGACATCCTAGACTCCACCATCACTAAAATCTGGAGAGCTCTTGCAGCACATGTTGTTACCAGTGATTATCTAATCACGCCAGTTATTTTTGATCCACCACAAAATCATTGCATCTTGCGATTTGCCAGTTTGAAATTTAAATCTTACGTTTTTACCTTTCTTTAATTGACAGTCATACAATTGCCTACCTGTGGGGGAGTTTCAGCTCATCAGACAAACCCTGCTTATTTTCTTTCAGGATTTGCATGTCAGGGTAAGTACATTCTCCCAGATGCATGATGTATAACTGGATGAACATAAGATATAGATGGAGGGTAACCTAATGGCCCTTTGCACATACCCTTCAATTTAGTATAATTGTGGGTTATCTTTTACCTCCACACCATTGTCCTGCACTAATTTTGTATCAATTAGTTTGTTTAAAATTAAAATATGATTGCACCTCCACAGTTTGTGGCCCAAAATAGTTTTATCTTCTGAAAGGAGGGGGGAAAATATATTTTGACCCTCGTTTCCCCCAGTTGGCAAGTTTTGAAATAGCAACCCTGCATCTACCCAGGCAAGCCCTTCAAAATTTTGGAAGTTCTCCTCTCATCTTCTAAACCCTGAGCAGTATTTTCCTAATCTTTGATTCAACCACCAACACACCTTTTTCTACAAAATACCAAGAATTAATCTGGTGAAACTTGAATGCATTACCCTGTAATAGGTACATCCTTCCTTAATTTGGTAGATGTCTGTATTAATCAGCAGTGTGCGTAATGTAAGAAAAATGTATGATGGCAATTATGCACGCAGAATTAATTTTGTTGTTTTAGCCTGTTATTATTTAATGTGTTCGAATTTGTCTCATTAGGTCTCCATCTTTCTGAAGGATAAAGTTCAGAATTCTAATGGCCGATTTGTGCTGCCAATTTCTGGGCCTGTACCTTGGGGAACAGAGGTCCCTGGGCTGATGAGGTATTTAATTTGCACAATTGCCCATATATTAGAGTTTTCCATTGGTTGGTCTTCTTCATTGAGAGGGAAAAATTATTATCTTTAATGATGTGTGGAGTATTCCCTTTTTCTTTGCTTGTAACGGTATTGGTTTCTCACACATTTCTAAAATGTAGCCAAACAATAAGTCCATTTTGTTGTTGCAGTTTCTCACTTTAAATCTTCATTTTTAATGATTATTCTGTGGAACAGACAAAAAAAAACCAAAAGACCAGATGAACTTGTTAAGCAAAATACCTCAAATCTTCCAATTTCATTAAAATCATCGTTTAAATTAAAACACTCTTCTCTGTAAAGTGACGATCTCATGGGCATTATGACATATCCCACCATATACTATACTTCAGAAGAGCCTGTGAAAAATTCTTCACAATGATGTTCTAAATAAGCAATGATTTGTTTAGTCCCACTGACCTGCACCCAGCCCATACCCATCCGTACCCCTATTGAGGTACTATTGAGCCCGCATTTACCACTTCAGCTGGCAGCTCATTCCACACTTGCGTTACTCTATATGAAGTATTTTCCCTTAAACATTTCCCCTTTCACCCTTAACCCATGCCCTCTGCTTTGTATCACACCTAGTCTGTGTGTGTGTGTGGAAAAAGCCTACTTGCATTTACTCTCTACCCTCATAATTTTGTATACCTTTATCAAATCTCCTTCATTCTTTGATGCTCAGGGAATAAAATCTAACCTGTTTACCCCTTCCCTGTAACTCAGTTCCTGAAGTCTTGGCAACATCCTAATAATCCTCCAGCTCCTCACCCGTAGCTAACAACATTTAAATATATTTTCCAGGACCCCTGTAATTTCTACTGTTGCCTTTCTCAAGGTCTAAGGATCTACCTTGGCAGGCCTTGTGGGTTTGTCCACCCTCATTTGCTTTCAAACAGCAAGCACCTCTTCTTTAATCTGTGTAGGTTCTTTGACCTCACTGCTTGTTTTGCCTCAATTCCCTCGACTCTGTGTTGGTTTCCTGAGTAAAGGTTTTCTGCATGATAATCATCTACTGGCATAGTTATAGAACATAAAAACATGCCCTTTGGCCCAAATCATCTACACTAACCAAACAACCTACCTGAACTAATCCCACTTACCTGTGTACGTCCTATCCCTATCCCTTTACCAGTCCAAAGTGTTTTGGATGTTGTAATTCTACTTGCTTCTACCTGTTCATTCTAGATCAGTCTATACAGCCACAACCCTCTGTGAAAAAACCTATGCTATCTAATTTTAGACTCTCCTACTCTGGGGGAAAAAGATATTGACCATCCACTTTATGCCTTTCATCTAATAAATTGCTATGAGGTCATCCCCCTGCCGCTTTTGCTCCCAGGAAAATGATCTCAGCTCCAATCTCCTTGTAACTCGACTCTTTCAGTTCCAGAAACATTCTTTCGAACAATCTCTATTCCTTCTTTAGCTTGGTCACACTGTTCTTGTAGAGTGGCAGCCAGAACTGCATATGTTAGTCCAAGTACTGTCTCATCAACTGCAACATGTACTCTATGCAATGCAGTACTCTTGTGCTTAATACTGTAATGCCCACAGTAATATTGGCATAATCATTTATCTGACGGAGCGCTCGTGCTTCTGGTGTACGAGGTGCTTGCAAATCCTCTTGGCAGAATTTCCTGAATAATGAAAATTACATGCAATCCCATGATTTGTATTTAAGGAAATTGTTGACTTTTCCTTTTTATCTCCTTGTCATAGAAAGTTTAACTATGATGGAAAAGAAGTGAAGCAGATGGAGTTCCCAGCCTTTGGAAATTATACCAGTGCACTGACAGAAGGGTCCTTAAACCTCTTTGGTGACCGAATCATTAAGCTCGGCACAAACATGTAAGTATGCCAAATCGATTCTCTAAGGATTCATGAGGTACAACCTCCACAATATGTCAGGTGAGCTCATGTTTTCTATCTCCCTTGCATTAAGAGTTCTGGAGTAAATTAAAACTCTAAAGGAATAATTAGAAAATGATCCATTGGGTATTTCAAATGCTTGCTAGGTAATGACAATGTGATAGTAAAGCTCTACAGGCCAGAACATCTGGGATATATGTTTCAAAGTGGATGGTGCTTTTGCCCACCAATCAACTAATTTCTGTCAACACTTACAATTTGTGTACATGGATGTGGATGATTATTAGATGCAATATCTTTCCACAAGTTGTTATCCTGAAAGTGTTCCGCTATGGACACGTTGAGCTATATGGAGGAATTGTGTCCCATGAACTTGCAATAGGAGATCTAAAGAAAGGCTCGTCATTTAGAGGCTGTTTAGAAGAAATCAAACCGTTACATGAGGAATAGGTGACTAACCTAATGCTACCTCTCCCCAATACACATTTCAGTGGAAGTTTACTACTGCAGGCTGACCATGCTTTAATAATGAGTATAGGGGAAATAAGCAAAACACCTTATTTCTTCTCAACCCTTGCTGTTATCCAAATGTACACATAGTGGCCACTTAATGAATTCCTGTAAGATGTGTGACATTTTGTTGCAGAATTAGTATTTATCTCAAAACATGGATTGACAACCTGAAGAAGAGTTGGTGAATAGATTGTATAAGAAAGTCACTAATGCCTTCCAACTCCGCTTGATCTGATGTGAAGATTAAGAAAGAAATGAGATGTGCATAGAAATGCCAACATAATGATAATGAGTTTGTGGTCCTGGAGGTAATGCTAAGAAATTGTTATTCTAAAAACAAAACCGACTCTATTAATATTAAAAATTAAAGGATTGGATGATGATCAATGGCAAGCCCATCTATTAGCCCGTCCGTTAGCCCGTCTGTTAGCCCGTCTGTTAGCCCGTCTGTTAGCCCGTCTGTTAGCCCGTCTGTTAGCCCGTCTGTTAGCCCGTCTGTTAGCCCGTCTGTTAGCCCGTCTGTTAGCCCGTCTGTTAGCCCGTCTGTTAGCCCGTCTGTTAGCCCGTCTGTTAGCCCGTCTGTTAGCCCGTCTGTTAGCCCGTCTGTTAGCCCGTCTGTTAGCCCGTCTGTTAGCCCGTCTGTTAGCCCGTCTGTTAGCCCGTCTGTTAGCCCGTCTGTTAGCCCGTCTGTTAGCCCGTCTGTTAGCCCGTCTGTTAGCCCGTCTGTTAGCCCGTCTGTTAGCCCGTCTGTTAGCCCGTCTGTTAGCCCGTCTGTTAGCCCGTCTGTTAGCCCGTCTGTTAGCCCGTCTGTTAGCCCGTCTGTTAGCCCGTCTGTTAGCCCGTCTGTTAGCCCGTCTGTTAGCCCGTCTGTTAGCCCGTCTGTTAGCCCGTCTGTTAGCCCGTCTGTTAGCCCGTCTGTTAGCCCGTCTGTTAGCCCGTCTGTTAGCCCGTCTGTTAGCCCGTCTGTTAGCCCGTCTGTTAGCCCGTCTGTTAGCCCGTCTGTTAGCCCGTCTGTTAGCCCGTCTGTTAGCCCGTCTGTTAGCCCGTCTGTTAGCCCGTCTGTTAGCCCGTCTGTTAGCCCGTCTGTTAGCCCGTCTGTTAGCCCGTCTGTTAGCCCGTCTGTTAGCCCGTCTGTTAGCCCGTCTGTTAGCCCGTCTGTTAGCCCGTCTGTTAGCCCGTCTGTTAGCCCGTCTGTTAGCCCGTCTGTTAGCCCGTCTGTTAGCCCGTCTGTTAGCCCGTCTGTTAGCCCGTCTGTTAGCCCGTCTGTTAGCCCGTCTGTTAGCCCGTCTGTTAGCCCGTCTGTTAGCCCGTCTGTTAGCCCGTCTGTTAGCCCGTCTGTTAGCCCGTCTGTTAGCCCGTCTGTTAGCCCGTCTGTTAGCCCGTCTGTTAGCCCGTCTGTTAGCCCGTCTGTTAGCCCGTCTGTTAGCCCGTCTGTTAGCCCGTCTGTTAGCCCGTCTGTTAGCCCGTCTGTTAGCCCGTCTGTTAGCCCGTCTGTTAGCCCGTCTGTTAGCCCGTCTGTTAGCCCGTCTGTTAGCCCGTCTGTTAGCCCGTCTGTTAGCCCGTCTGTTAGCCCGTCTGTTAGCCCGTCTATTAGCCCGTCTATTAGCCCGTCTATTAGCCCGTCTATTAGCCCGTCTATTAGCCCGTCTATTAGCCCGTCTATTAGCCCGTCTATTAGCCCGTCTATTAGCCCGTCTATTAGCCCGTCTATTAGCCCGTCTATTAGCCCGTCTATTAGCCCGTCTATTAGCCCGTCTATTAGCCCGTCTATTAGCCCGTCTATTAGCCCGTCTATTAGCCCGTCTATTAGCCCGTCTATTAGCCCGTCTATTAGCCCGTCTATTAGCCCGTCTATTAGCCCGTCTATTAGCCCGTCTATTAGCCCGTCTATTAGCCCGTCTATTAGCCCGTCTATTAGCCCGTCTATTAGCCCGTCTATTAGCCCGTCTATTAGCCCGTCTATTAGCCCGTCTATTAGCCCGTCTATTAGCCCGTCTATTAGCCCGTCTATTAGCCCGTCTGTCCATCCGGCCCGTCCGTCCGACCGGCCAGCTCAGTTAATTATAACCTACTTTGTACTATTAATTGTGCTGATAGTCAATCAATGCTTTTTGTTGCTAATCCCATTTAAGAAAACAACCTGCAGATGAGTCCAGTCAGTGAATCTGGGGGAAATGATTTGTTCACTTGTTGTCCCAAGATGTTGAGTGGTGACCATTCACCAAACAAACTATGTATCTGAATATATTTGAGCTCAACAAAAATTGCTTGTTATTTTTTGATGTCTGTTTATGCAATGTTTATTGATATTGGTGCCTTGTCTAAATGGCCACAGGTACAGTGTTTCTCGGCCTGTAGAGACCCACATGTTAGGGACAACAAAGAGCTCAGCTGTGCGTGCAAAGGTCAGTGCTGTCTCTAAATCCCAGCAATTGTCTGTAACTATCTTCTCCTTGAGGCCATTGGCTTTTCCCATTTTATTTATTTTCCTCTTGAGCACCTGCTTTACATATTGCATGACAAAAAATAGCATCTTTTCTGGCGCTGACAGACCCTCTCTGTACATTTAGATTTGCAGTTTGTACTTCTTATCAAAATCAGTGACTCACTGTAGCGGTTGGCACGACACTATTCAAGTCAGGTTTGAATCCGGCACTGCCTGAGGATTTTGTATGTTCTCCCTTGACTGTGGGTTTCCTCTGGGTCCTCTTGTTTCCTCCCACCCTTCAACATGCATGTGGTTATAGGTTAATTGGTGGCATGTGGTTATAGGTTAATTGGGTGGCATGTGGTTGTAGGTTAATTGAGTATAATTGAATGGCATGGGTTTCATGGGCCGGGATCAGCTACTGCCATGCTGTAAATAAAAAGAATTTTTAAAAAATCTGTTACTGTACATCTCAATGCTGGACAAGAGTACCCTGAAAGGCTTGTCTTTTTGTATTTTCTGTTCATCTCTTTACTGGTAGGCCCAGCAGAATTAGGTGAGTGAGTTGGGTTACCAGTTTTTGTTGGTAAAATTAGAAGTTTATGCCATGAACAGTTTCTAGTTCCCAGGTACCACAACTTGAGGGAAAATGCTAGAGTACCAATATACTTTTTGGCTACCCTTGCATATTTAAATTCTGTTTAAGATAATCAGAGAGGAGCTATTTGAAAAGCATCCTAAGAGAAATGTATGGCATTGTTGCTCTGCAACATGTCCCAGATAAAAAGTCAAGCCTCAGATTTATTAATGAGCCAGGTTTATTTTATCAATGTGAGAACATTTATCAAGTGGTAAATTATTATATGTCATTCGGTTTTCCAAAGAGTGAAACACAAAAGAACTTTGAAGCTTGCAGTGCAATATACAAAAGTGCTAGAAAAACTCAGCAGGTCACACAGTATTGTTAGGAAATAAAGGGAAACCAAATATTCAGACCTGAGCCCATCATCAAGGCATGAGCAAAAAGCAGACAGGAGCCTGAATAAATTGTGCGGGGGGTGGGGGGGGGGGGAGGACAGAAGGAGAACAGGCATACGGGTAAGGGGTCATAGGTGGATATAATGGGAAGGTGGAAGAGAAAAAGGTGATATATATCACTTATCAGCTTTCTCATCTTTCACTTTCCCATTATATCCACCTATGACCTCCTGCCTGTTCTTCCCTGCCCTTTTGCCTCTCCTCCCCTCCACTATTTTTTATTCAATCACCTGCCTGCTCAGACCTAAAACATTGGTTACCATTTGTTTACTGTAGATGCTGTGTGATCTGCTGTTTCTCTAGAACTTTTGTTTATTGCATGGAAATCCCAGCATCAGCAGACTTTCCTATTTATAGATTTTGGCAAATGTAATATATGGAAATATTAATGGTTAAGTGACTCAACAGATGCAATGGGAGGGATCCAGTGTTATGGCATCAATCTTTGTTTGAACATGCATTTTAGGACACTTTTCTTGTGTTAGAAACATGATAAATCAAAATATGTGTGGCACAGAAACAGTTTGTACGTTGGAAAGCTTAGCTTTCAAAGAAAGGCCTTATTCAACTAGTCTTGATGACCCAGGTAGCTTTCTCCCTTTCCCTATGTTCTTATTTCTTCATCTTTTTGACAAGTAACACAATGACATGAAGGTCTCTCCAGACAGAATTGGATGTTGATCTTCAGGCAAGCTAAGGAGACTGCTGGTAGAGCAGGACCAATGTGAGATGCAAATGAAGATATCAGAAATGTCTGAGGGTCCACTGCTGCTTTCATCATTTCCAATGCCTCTAGCCTCGTGCCACCAGCAAATGTCTTTTCCCCTCCCTTGCAGCATTTGGAGTAAACAATTGCATTATTAGTGTTCTACTCCACTCTTCCTTCTTCAGTATTGCCCTTCTAAACAAGGGTTTGTATACCTTGTCCTTTTCCTGTCAGCCTGGTTCTCAAACACTCTAGTTCAGTGGTTTTCAACCTTTTTCTTTCTATTCACATGCCACCTTAAGTAATCCCTATGCTATAGTGCTCTGAGATTAGTAACGGGTTGCTTAAGGTGGGATGTGAGTGGGAGGAGAAGATTGAGAATCTCTGCTCTAGATCCAATTGTTACTGAAATATTTGGCTTTTTGTCATTGCCCTCTTTCCTTTGGAGTTCTGAAATGGTGCACGTAACGAGACAATTGGGTACAAGTAAAACAGTGGATTACAAACTTTTTCTTTCCACCCACTTACCACCTTAAGTAATCCCTTACAAACCACAAAGCATCTATGGCATAGGAAATACTTAAAGTGGTATGTGAGTGGAAAGAAAAAGGTTGAAAACCACCACTTTAATTTGTTTATAAATTAACTGACTACATAAACAACCAAATGAAACAGCATTTCTCTGGACCATGGTGTACACACATATACATACCATACACAGTACATAATAATTACATACATGAAGATATAATTTAAAATATATGTATATAAATATTTTGGGATGATTTACTCGGTTATGGGACAGTGTTCATCAATCTCACAGCCTGTGGTAAGGAGCTATTTCCCAGCCTGGCAGTCCTAATTTTGATGCTCCTGTACCTCCTTCCTCATGGGTGGAAAGGGTGGAAAAGATGAAGCAATAAATCATTTGTATTTGCATTAGTTACTATAGTCATGGACGTGATATTGTTTTTCCAAATTTGGGGAAACCAAATGTAGTTTGAGTGACCTCTTTGCAGAATATCCTGTTAAGTCAGTGAGTGATTTTCCTACTGTCTAATTCTCATCACACTCAAGCAACGACTTCTAATCTTTGTCTCCAATGAAATCCAATTTAAATTCGAGGAATAGTACTTCTTCTTCAAACTTGTCATATTTGCAGTCCTTGGCTCTCAATGTTGAACTTGATAAGCAGTGAGAAGGTGGAGAGTCTTGGCAGGTCAGGCACCATCCATGGGATGTCAGGTTGGGACTCCTTATCAAGACCAAATTCAGTGATTTCAAGTAATAATCAGCTGTTCCAGCCTTGTAACTTGCATTTACAGGATTCAGCTTTTTAAGCTTGTCTCTCCTCTTATATTTGCTGTTTCATTCACCACCTATTTACATCACTTTCAGGTGTAACTCACCATCCTTTATCACCCTCTCACCTCGTACAATCACCACTTCTCTCATTTTCAGCCTTTCACAGGCCTTCTCTTCCATACAATCTAGACCTTGTGCCCATTTCTCATTTTCTGTGCAACTTAAATATATTTCATTTCTTTCTTTAATTCTCAGTAAAATTCAGACTCTTAACAATTTCTCTCTCCAGAAATGCTGTCTGTCCTCTGAGAATTGACAGCATTTTGTATTTTAATTTGGCCTTTCTGTTGGCATGGGAAAATGCCCACCTGTCCGCCATCTTCCCTCGCTCTGTATTTTTTACATTTCTTTACCTGCTGACCTTCACTCCAGGAGAATTCTGCACCTAATCCACTGGCAAAGGAGGAGCTAAATCTTCTTGCACGGCTGCTGGGAGGTCTAGATGTCAAGAAACCTGTGGGCATCGAACCAGGATTTCGCCTAAATCTCTTTGGTACAGATGAGGAAGAAGAGTAAGTTAACAATGTCAATTTTTAAGTTGCTTCTTTCACAAGATTCATAAGTGCACATAGCTCTTCACCCATCCACTCTTGACAACATCCACACAGATCTGTGTCGAAACCCTCCCCATATGCACAGTAGGAAAGCTTTCTTGTGGCAAGGTTGAGGTTCTTTGAATACACTGAGCTATATTTTTTTTAAATTATGAACAGAAACAAACTATTCTCTCAACTTGCTCTTCATTTTGTGGGGGGTGGTTTGGAGATCAGTATAGTGTTATTTAGTGGCAGGATAAGTGGGAAGTTGAATATTTTTCATCTGAAAATTACTGGGGGTTTGAACTTGCTGTCTGAAGGGGTGATGGAGGCAAAAGTCTTTGCTTCCTTTAAAGTGAAGGGATGGGTGGTGGAGTCATCATCCCTTTCAAGCCTGTGGACTGAGATCTGGAAAATGTAATCCAAGTAGAGCCTCTATTTGACAGATATGGAAATGGGAGACTTTACCGTAAACTCTCACAATTGTACTTGTATGTCCTGGTAGCAACGTAAATGAGTAGCATTGCCGAAGCACCACATGCCTGTTCACCATCCTAAACTTCAATTCTTAAGAAGTCACAGCCAGTTTTGTTTTTATCTGTTTGTTTCTTGTAGCCACGCAGTGACTGTAAGGCCTCCAGAACATTCTGAGGTTGTCAACATTCAGGCCATCAAGGTGAGCAAGGTGCAAGTATATTTTCAGTGTTGTACTATTTAACGCATGGTCCTGAGATTATCGTGCCAGCTTTCTCCCCCCAAGGTGCTAAATCATGTAGATATCCATGGGCACCAGTGGCTTGTTATTAGCTCCTATAAATGCAACCGAGAGCTCAGGATGGTCAATGAAGACTGAGTGTGATGGTCTGCAAAATGGTCCCCAAGTCTGCGTTTGGTCTCACCACCATAGAAGCCACGTCAAGGGCAGTAGATGACGGTATAGATTAGAAAGTCTTGTGAATTTTTACCTCGTGTGAAAGGGCAATTTAGGTTGATGGTGAGGGAGGAGGTGTAAGTGCAAGTTTTGCAGGGGAAAGTACCCAGAGTCATGGACAGGAGGGTAGGAAGGGATGAATGGATGAGGGAGTCGTGGAAGGAGCGATCCCTGCGGAAACGGGTGGAGTTGATGTGTCTGTTGATGTGGTCAATTTTCAGCTGGTGAAAATGACAAGGATGGTGCATTGAATGCATTGGCTGGTGGGGTGAAAAGTGAGGACAAGGAACACTTACTATTGGAGGGAATGGGGGAAAAGTGGAACTCTGAGAAATGAAGGAGATGCGGGAGATAGTTCTATTGACCACATTACAATTAAGTCTCATTACTTGAGAAAGGACATTTTGGATGACGTGGAATGAAAGGCTTCTTCTTGAAAACAGAGGAAAAGGATGGGATCTATACTGGACCAAATGTAATAGATGTGTAGTCACAGGAGCTGTGGGAGTCGGTGGGTCAATAGATGGCTTGTCTCTTGAGATGGAGACGGAGATCTAGAAAGGGGAGATAAATATCAGATATGGTGTGGAATTTCTGAGAGGGACCAAAGTAAATGGCAAAGTTGGTTTTTTAAAAAATTTTGAGATCTGCATGGGTTCAGGAAAAGGTGCCTATGGAGTCATCAGTGTGATGGAGGAAGAGTTTGGTGGTCATGCCAGGGTGGGTTCGGAACAAAGACTTCCACATAGCTAACAAAATGGAAGCAAGGGCCCTAGATATAAAGGAAATGAGAGGCATCAAAAATGAAGTTATTCAGGATGAGAGAAAGTTGTACCAGGCAGATGAGTGTTGGTGGAAGGAAACTAGCCAGAGCATTGGTACAGGAAGAAGTGGAAAGCTTTGAGACCTTCTTGATGAGGACAGAGGTGTACAAATTGGAAATCTGATTTGACATGTTTTAAGATATTTAAATCCTAGATCACTGTGGTGTTCAGCATTTTGGATCTTGGTTAGAAAAGTGCGCTGAGCTGAATTATCATATCAACTTTGATCTTGTTGACTGATGGAACAAACTTAAGGAGAATATTCAAGTCATGTAATTCTATTCTGTCACGTCCTGTGGTAGACAATCGTAGTCCCCAAAAGGGGTCACTAGATGGCAATTATGAGTGAGTATTGCAGCCAAACTGTGCTCTCTTCCTCACAGTGGAGGTGACATTTTAATTTCTCTGTTGGTGATTCAGCAAAGAACCCAGAGATGCACTTCAACAATATCACCTTCTCACAGGCATTTTATTTCCTTTCATAAAATGGTAGACTGCTAATCACATGATTGTGCATTCTCCTTCCCAGGACCAGCAGCAGCGTGAAGAGTTGGTGCGAATTATGGCAGAGTTCTCTGTGCAAGAGCAGCAGCCCAGGCACACCTGCAGCAAAGGAGATGATCTCCTGGCCATGATGGACAACCTGTGACCTTCCAGTCAGCAGCTTTGATATTGTAGGCTGTCCAGCACTGGTTCATTGCCTCTAAAAACTGAACATTATTTTTATTAATAGCTCACTTCTGATGAACTCCTGTACCGTTTTGTGCACCTTTGGACAATTTAATCCAGTTAAGTTCACTGTGTAAATAGCAAATATTAAATGAGCTTGACTGTAATCGTGCTTGCCAATGAGTTTGCCCCTCCGAACCTGGATTGAGGATGATGAAGCAATGAGGTAGGTTCACAAAATGAAGAAGCAGGACAGAAGGAATTAGTTGACTTCATTTTGGATTTTTAGAAAGATGTATCTACAGTATTTGTGTATTAATTTACTTTCCCAGAGTCCTCATCAGTGAAATTCAAAGTGAATTCACTCGTGTCCTGTGGTGTGGGTAAAGTATCCATTAGAGTGGCTGGGGAAAAATAGAAGTGGTATAAATGTTGAACAAAAAAAATCTATCGATACTGGAGTCAAGTACAATGCACAAATGTGCTTGAAGACTCAGCAGGACACAAAGCAAGGAAAAGGTAACCAATGTTTTGGACCTGATCCCCTTGTCACAAATTTCCTGAAACGTTGGTTACCTCTTACTTCCTATAGATGCTGCACGACTTGCTGAGTTTCTCCAGCTCTTTTATGTATTGCAAGTGATATGAATCAGGTCCACATGGTTTTGTCAAGGCCAGATTCTGTCTGACCAATGTGATAAAGGTTAATGAAGGAACATAGAACTGTGCAGCACAGGAACAGGCCCTTGTGTCTAAATGTTGCTTAAACATTGCTCTCGTATCTGCTTTCACCACTTCCTCGGCACTTTTTTGGATACTGGTCACTCTTGGGCTGGGTGGGGGGAAGAATTGGGGAAGAGAGACATTTACATTAAACTTTACCTCTTTCGCCTTCAATCTATGCCCTGTAATATTTGACATTTCCACCTGGGGGTGGGGGGGGGGGGTGGGGGGAGGAGGAGGGAGATGTGGACATAATCTATTTACCTTATTTAGGCATCTCAAAATTTTGTATACTTCTACTTGTATCAGGTCACCCCTCAGCTTCTGACACTTCAATGGAAAAATATTCCAAGTTTGCCCCATCTCTCCTTATGAACTAGCAGCTTCCTGGTAAACACCTGCACTCTTTCCACATCCTTCCTGAAAAGCAGCAACCAGCACTGCATGTGTCACCTCAGCAGAGTCTTGTACAGTTGCAACATGACTCTCCAACTTTTATGCTCAACACCCTGACTGCTATGCCTTCTTTTCAAGCCTGATGTACAATTGTTGCCACTTTCAAGCTTTGTACTTGTGTCTCTGGACATCAGTGCCACATGTGATCCTCTCAAAGTGCAACACCTTACTTATGCAGATTCAACCCATCTTATTTCTTTGTCCATATTTCTAGCTAGCTTGTATCCTTTTGAATCCTTTGACAACCTTCCTCACTATCCCACAGCCCTGTTAGATGCTAATTTTTTGTGTTATCTGCAAACTTTCTATATCAGACCACCTCAATTTTTTGGGTTTATATCCAACACAAGGGTCTCACCACTGATCCCTTGTGGTGCACCACTGGTCCCATATCAGTGTCAGAATAATATTCCAACACTACCCTGCCTTTTATAGCCAAGTCACGGGTTGTTTCTGAATTTCCCAACATCATCTTGTTTGTTAATACTCGAAGCAACAATGACTCCTTTCAAAATCATTACAAATCGTCCAAGAAACCTGAAGTATTCCACTTTGAACAGTAAATTTGTAAAATGCTAGAGAAACAGAAAATGCCATTGATTTTTTTAAAAGTTGAGTTTAAATAATTTTATTAATTGTTTATTAATAGGCAATAAAATGTTGGATGAATAGAAGTGTTCATGATCTGGACAGCTATATTGCAATTGCCCAACACATGAATGGTGTACAAGAGGAAATATTTTGCAGGTGTGACAGACCTAGAGGACTCCAAAACCCAGCAGCAATAGAAATTCACCAAGACAAATGGTTAAACAAAAGTTGCTTTTAATTATCTTTAAACATGAAAACAGGATCAAACTTGACACTACTGACTTACCTAACTTAACCCCCTTCTAATTCTAAGTGCATGTGTATGTAATGTGTGTCTAAGTTCAGAGATTCACAGTCCAATCTCACTCCTCCTCCAAGTTCACCAATATCAGGCAATTATTATACTGTGCACAGAATTTAACATTCATGAATCTTCACCAGGCTTTGGTGCTTGAAAAGTAAATGGTTACCGCTCAGGAAGATTCTTGTCAGTTTTCAGAGAGAGATTTGTTGCTCATTGGACATGAACTGATTCCTTCCAATTAGCCACTTCAGTGTCTTGCCGAAGAAACTTGCCCCATCAGGGTTTTCCAGATGATAGCCTCTTTCTTTCAGGTCACCATGGAGTTCCTTTTCTGTTTCCCTTATTTCAGGCAAAACATTATTTCAGCCATATCCTCTTGTGTGGACCACAAGGGGTTTGAACAGGCTGAACTCAGAACTCGCAACCTGTCTTCAAAATTGGGTTTCAAACAAGCTGCCAGCTTCCCATGCTGCAGAAATCAGTTCTCTCTGCGAGAGAGACCGACCAAACAGGTTTTCTCTATAAGAAAACCACATGACCTTAGAACAGCAAACTGCACTGAGACATCTGTTACTTTCCAAAACAATAATCCATTACTCCACAGCAGGTTCAATGAACTCCTACTTGTGAAGTCCTTCTGCAAAGCAGTTTCCATTGTCTTTACAAAGGCACTGGGAGCCTGGATGGTCTGGCTTGAGCAGAGCTCTGGCATTTTAAATATAATCTCCTTTAAAACATTCAAGTTCGTCCAACCTTGTCTAATCCAGACAACATCCCAGGCACCCTCTGCTGTATCCTCCCCAAAATTTCCACATCCTTCCTGTGATAAATGAGCAGGGCGACACACCCCTAGTGTTACCTCCCCATGGGTCGAAACGACTGCAGCATTCCTATTCAGCGCATGGACCGATGAGGGCAAGTGTGCTGTATAACTTCAATGCTACCCTGTCCACTTGTTTTGCTCCTCTCAGGGACCTATGGACTGGCACCCCATGATCCCTCAGTATCCCTATGGGTCCTATCATTTACTCATCAATCCTGTTGAAAGACAGTGGAGTCTGCTGGAATGTGGGCCATGGTCAAAGTAGAGGACTCAGCTCTGAGTCATTTCTGTGTCAGTGGAAACTAAACAACCAAAGGTGAAATGTGGGTTGATTCTTTGTCAAAGCAATGCTGCAAGTTCAAAGCCAGGTCGTTTAATTAAAGCACTAATGAGGAGTAGGAAAAGAGGTTCAATGGCATTGTCAACAGTTACTAATAAATATACTGTATCTAGAGAGGGTGTCCAGGTAGATGGGTGATGGTCCAAGTTTAGGCTGAAGGCATCAAGCCAAAGGAATTGGCACAGAGGGAGTATCAGAATTCAATGTAATGTCGAGCTCAGAATCCATTCAAATGGCATAGCAGGATGAAGGACTCTGCGGATGGTTGATCGGGATCAGAGAGGTGAAGATTAAAAGGGACTGGGAGAGGGTCGGGGTCTGAGGAAGGGTGGGGGGGGGGGTCTGAGGAAGGGTGGGGGGGGGGCCTGAGGAAGGGTGGGGGGGGCCTGAGGAAGGGTGAGGGGGGGGCCTGAGGAAGGGTGAGGGGGGGGCCTGAGGAAGGGTGGGGGGGGGCCTGAGGAAGGGTGGGGGGGGGGCCTGAGGAAGGGTGGGGGGGGGCCTGAGGAAGGGTGGGGGGGGGGCCTGAGGAAGGGTGGGGGGGGCGGCCTGAGGAAGGGTGAGGGGGGGGCCTGAGGAAGGGTGGGGGGGGGGCCTGAGGAAGGGTGGGGGGGGCGGCCTGAGGAAGGGTGGGGGGGGGGCCTGAGGAAGGGTGGGGGGGGGGCCTGAGGAAGGGTGGGGGGGGGGCCTGAGGAAGGGTGGGGGGGGGAATGCACCCTCCCCCCTCCCTCCCTCCCTCCCATCGGCAACGTCAACGCGTTTGGCCAAGGCTGGGCGGGCCTTGCCGCTGCGGGACGACCCCAACCAGGAGGAGCGTCCACCTGCCTCTCCCTCCGAGGGAAGGCGGCCTGACGGTGAGAGGCGGGAGAGGTGCAGCCCTCCCACCGCCGCCAGCGCTCAGTCGGCAGCCTCCGCCTCCCATCGCGCCGGAACCCAGGCTGGAGGGGCCCTGCTGCCGATGGCCGACGAGTCGGGCGCTCGTTGACCAGTAAGTTAACTTTCCGACAGCGGAGTTGGCGGCCGGGGTTGGGGGAGGGGAGGGTGGGGGGTGGCGGGCTGTCCGCATCGCTGCCGGCCTGGGGCCTGGGGCCTGGGGCCTGGGGCCTGGGGCCTGGGGCCTGGGGCCTGGGGCCTGGGGCCTGGGGCCTGGGGCCTGGGGCCTGGGGCCTGGGGCCTGGGGCCTGGGGCCTGGGGCCTGGGGCCTGGGGCCTGGGGCCTGGGGCCTGGGGCGAGAAAGGCTCCCTCTCACTACTTGGAGGCCTCAAACAAATGAGGCATGAGCTTCCGATAAAACACACACCTCAGGCCAGGTGACCAGGGCAGAGCCAAAACAGGCCATTCAACCCATCCCATCTTTCCCACCAATCAATCATGAGCTGGCCTATTTCCCCATGACCTTTGATGCCCTGGCTCATCAAGAACCTCCTGCTCTCTGAGTTACACCACCCCCCCCACCCCCCACCCACCCCCCCCCCACCCCCCACCCCCCCCCCATGGCCCGGCATCTGCAACCGCCTCTGCAAAACCAAGGGTTTTCTGGAGTCGACCTGCTCCTCTTTCCACAGATCTGCTGCCTGTCCTGATGAGCGTTTCCAGCATCTGTCATTTTTTTTTTGTTGCTTTCTCCTAGCTCCTAGGAAGTTTGGATGTGTGCTTAATGACCTTTGCAGCTGAAAGGATCTTTTTATTGTCACATGATAATACTTTAAAAATGCAATAGACGAAGATCTAATTCAACTTTTACCTCCTGTAAGGCAAATGACGAATCACCATGAGCATTGCCCGGTGCCCCTGACAATAGCAGAAAGAGAAGCAGAGAGTCCCTTCAGAGGCGCCGAGTGGACGTGGATTCGCCTCCAGCGCTCCCACAGCCTTTGCAGCTGCACAGACTCCAATTCAAACCATCTGGCAAAGCGAGCTCCAGATTCAACCCTCTGACACCATTAGGAAGCCTTCAGCGCCCGAGGCCCTTTGGGAACCGCCTTGTCCTCAGCACCCTCTCAAATCCCAGTTCCGATACCTGGTTTTAATAAGCCAGTCTCCCACAGCTGTGTGCGTCCTTCAGCCACTGAGCCCTTCACCAGTCCGCTGCCCTGAAAAGGTCATCTCTAAAATTCTCTTCGTCCACAGAGGTGTTCTCCCTGTTTCTGGTGCCCTGTGCTGGAACGCTGCTCCCCCTGAGTCTTCAACCCCCTCGTGGTACACTGCCCAGCACAGGCCACTTTTTATGCTGTAAATGATTTGATTGCGGAATCAATGCCGACGATACAAAGATAGGTGGAGGGACAGGTAGTGTGGAAGAAATAGAGAGGCTGCAGAGAGATTGAGATGAGGAGAACAGGCAAAGAAGTGGCAAATGAAATACGATGTTGGAAAATGTCCAGTCGTGAAATTTGGAAAAAGGAATAAAAGGGCCGACTATTATACGGATGAAGAGAAAATTCAAAATTTGGAGGTGCGAAGGGACTTGGAAGTCTTCATGCAGGTTACGAAGGTGCGAAGGGACTTGGAAGTCTTCATGCAAGATACAAAGGTGCGAAGGGACTTGGAAGTCTTCATGCAGGATACAAAGGTGCGAAGGGACTTGGAATTCTTCATGCAGGATATGAAGGTGCGAAGGGACTTGGAAGTCTTCATGCAGGATACCCTAAAGATGAACCCAAGGTTGAGTGTTGTGAAGAAGTTTAAATGCAATGTTAGCATTCATATTGAGAGGAATAAGATCCAAGAGCAGGATGGGATGTTGAGGCTTTATGAGACCTCACGGAGTATGGAGCACAATTTTGGGGCTCCTTATTTAAGAAAGGATGTGCTCGCATTGGAGATGCATTAGAGAAGATTCACAAGAATTATTCCTAGAATGAAGGGATTAGCATATGAGGAATGTTTGACCGCTCTTGAACTGGACTCCTTGGAGTTCAGAAGAATGAGGGGGCACCTCATAGAAGCATTTTGAATGATGAAAGACCAGGACAGAGTAGATGAGGCAAAGTAGTTTCCCTTGGTAGGGGAGTCTAGGACAAGAGGGGACAAATCAGTATTTAAGGGCTCCCATTAAAACCGAGGTGTGGAGGAATTACTTTAGCCAGAGTTATGAACCTCTGGAATTTGCTACAATGGGTGGCAGTGGAGGCCAAATTATTGTGTATATTTGAGGCAGAGAACAGGTATATGAATGGTCGGGGTGTCAAAAGTTAGGGGAGAAGGCAGGGCAGTGAGGCTGAGTGAGAGAATGGGTCAATTCATGATGGAATGGTGGAGCAGACTTGATGGGTCAAATGGCCTGCTTCTGTATCTTATGGTCTTATTTCTGGTTGCTAAAGACCATTACCTTTCAGCTGTGTTTGTATTTCATGATCTACTTGTATTTTCCTTTCAGATTCCAAAGCTGCTCTGTCACAGTGTGGTCATCAGGCTTGATTTCTCACCTTCCTTAAGGTGATTGCACTGATTGAGCATCATGTCGGTGAGCCACTCCATTAAAGAGCGAACAATTTCAGAGAACAGCCTCATCATCCTTCTTCAGGGAATGCATGGCTATGTTACAACAGTGGAGCTAAGAGATGAGAGCTCTGTGAGGGGACAAATTGTTAACGTTGATGCATTTATGAATGTCCGTCTTTCTGAAGTGTCGTACACTGACAGGGGAGGCAAGGTCTTGCAACTGGATGACTTTTTTGTCACTGGAAGAAATGTACGTTATATTCACATTCCAGATGAGATCAACATCACTGAGACCATCCAATGTCAACTGCAGAAAATTCACCGCATACGAAATTTTGGGGGGAAAGATCGTGGAAGAAAAGAATTTCCATCAAGAAAATAATGATCCCAGAGAAGTAGAATTGGGTTTATGGTTTGAGGTGCACTAGGGGAAAAGGGGATGAAGATTGACATGTAAGGAAAGGGGATCAGGGGTGAGAGGTATATCAGGGTGAAAAATCAGGATTGTGAGGCACAGGATGGGGGATTGGAATCAACACTGGTGTGTAGTGACATGGGTGAGCACCACCTACGTTCCCAAATCAGTTCAGTTGGCAGTATCTTCAAACGTGAATGTGGAAACTATTGGTTAAAATTCCATCACGTTTTGCTTTCCAAAGCAAAACTGAAAGAAAACTGCTTTGCTGACTCCAGCCTTTTCTGAATGATACGTTAAATTGAAACACCAATGTGGTTTTGTGATTCATGTGGACATAATTGGAAGAACCTGGCCTGAAGTCCTCAATGACATTCATAACTCAGTACCAAGAATATCATTTTCACTCTGGGTCATTGCAATGTGATGGGTTTTTGCTACACTTGGTGATATCAATCCAAAATTATTTGTTCCACATTATGTTTTTGGGGATCTCTCTGATGAACTATAAATCACTATTGTACCTTTTCATTCTGACAGTGTGCAACTGCATGAATTTCCTAACAAATAATTGAAAGATGACGATGGGATTTCCTGAAGCACCTGCAAGTTGAGCAGTGCTGTCACGCAGGCGGTTCCTTTCTCTACTGCCATTGCTCAAGTGAGCTTGATTCTTTGTGCACGTGTACCACATGCGGCCTATAGAGTTCAGCAGTGGGAAAAAATCAGTGCTCAGTGTTCTGGCATAATTTGGCACTTACCCCAGTTTACCCTCCTGTAGAATCACATCACTGTTGACGCATTTCACTGTAGTGAAGTGTACTTCCCTTAATTCACCATTTCAAATTACTCCTCTATAAATGATTCAACAAATACTTATCACCACCTTCTCCACAAGGTAAAGTACACTGGCAAGAGCTCCTATGTGATGAGACAGCGTAGATATTCATGTAAAAAAAAATTGTAATCAACAACCCAGTACCAATGTTGTCTTTAAATATCTATGGTTGTTGCAGGCACTTGCAGTTTTATATTTAATACCCGTCAATCATTTCACTTCTGCATCCAATGATCATGCTGACAGCTGAACAATAGAACAGTTCAGCATAGGTTCAGGTCCTTCAGTCACCCAACATGATGCCAGTCTAACAAATCTCATCTTCTGTACATGGTTTACATCAGGCATTCTCATCAGAGTCCTAGGGTCCCCCTGGGGGCCACAGCACATTTAAGTAAAACCCTTGTTTTCTTCCACCACACATAAATATGTTTCTTATGTAGTGGGTAAGAGAGAAGAAACCAAAACCTGACGTTCACAGGAAAGGGGACCTATAAACCTTGAGCAGAGTGCGGGATGGTGGGGAGCACAGCTGAAAAAAGGTTGAAAATGGCTATTACTACCTTGATTAAGGGCATTGGTTCTTTATCTTTGCTATATAAAGTGCAGTGTTGGACCTGATAAGTTTCTCCAGCTTTGGTTTTACTGAGAGTGGCTTGTTTACATCCCTCTTGTTCGTCATTTGCTGCCATATCTGCTTCCTCCACTTCCCCTGGCGACACATACCAGACAGCTACCATTCTCAGTTTTTTTTTTAAATTGCCCCAGACATCTTGTTTAAACTTTCTCCCTCTCAGTTTAAGTCTATGCTCTCTAGTAATTGACATTTACACCCTTGGAAGAAGGCTCCATGCCTCTCATAATTTTATAAACTTCTATTATGTTGCCCTCTTAGCCTCCGATGCTGCAGAGCAAATAATTCAAGTTCATCCAACCTTGTCTAATCCAGACAACATCCCAGGCACCCTCTGCTGTATCCTCTCCAAAATTTCCACATCCTTCCTGTGATGTAATGAGTAGAACTACACACAATACCCCTAGTGTTACCTCACCATGGGTAGATACGACTGCAGCATGGACCGATGAGGGCAAGTGTGCTGTATAACTTCAATGCTACCCTGTCCACTTGTTTTGCTCCTCTCAGGGACCTATGGACTGGCACCCCACGATCCCTCAGTATCCCTATGGGTCCTATCATTTACTCATCAATCCTGTTGAAAGACAGTGGAGTCTGCTGGAATGTGGGCCATGGTCAAAGTAGAGGACTCAGCTCTGAGTCATTTCTGTGTCAGTGGAAACTAAACAACCAAAGGTGAAATGTGGGTTGATTCTTTGTCAAAGCAATGCTGCAAGTTCAAAGCCAGGTCGTTTAATTAAAGCACTAATGAGGAGTAGGAAAAGAGGTTCAATGGCATTGTCAACAGTTACTAATAAATATACTGTATCTAGAGAGGGTGTCCAGGTAGATGGGTGATGGTCCAAGTTTAGGCTGAAGGCATCAAGCCAAAGGAATTGGCACAGAGGGAGTATCAGAATTCAATGTAATGTCGAGCTCAGAATCCATTCAAATGGCATAGCAGGATGAAGGACTCTGCGGATGGTTGATCGGGATCAGAGAGGTGAAGATTAAAAGGGAGAGTGAACACAGCAAGGGTTGGGACTGGGAGAGAGATGGGGCCTGAGGAAAGTGAAGCTGAAGACCGTTTATGGGAATGGAAGAGTTGGTGAAGTTAATAATCTTTGGCATCTGAAAGGTAGGAGAAAGACAGTCTTGATGAAGGACTCTGACCCAAATATTGACAATTTTCTCCCACTAATGCTGCTCAACTCGCTGAGTTCCTTCAACAGGTTGTTTTGTACTGTGAATTATTTCAAAATTAATTAGTTGTTCTTGGAATCACTTGGAGGCTGTTCCAGAATAATATGCAATACACTGAACTCAAAATCTCAAGTAGCTTCCAACAGCTGAAGCAGACCTGTGATTGCATTCGACAATCAATACACAAAAGTGGAGAAACTCAGCAGATCCTGCAGCATCCTAGGAAAAGCAATAACCAGTCGACATTTTTGCTTTCTCTCTAGATGCTGCAGGACCTTCTGAGCTCCTCCAGTGGTTTTGTGTACTGTATGAGACCCCAGCATCTGCAGACCTCATTTACTCACAGTACATTAATCTTGGTGTTTTATGGAGCTCTCCTGCTTTATTATTACAGCCAAATTATCACCAGAATCTCCTGTCATGAACATGTCACAAAATTTGTTCTTTTGTTGCAGCATTACACAGTGCAAATATTGCTAGAAATCATTTTTTTTTAAATTAGTGCAAAGAGAAAGTGGGGTAGTGTCTGTGGTTCATTGTTCAGAAATTTGATGGTGAAGGGGAAGAAGCTGTTTTGTACCGACCATTGGGTGTTGGTCTTCAGGCTCCTATACCTCCTTCCTGATGGTAACAGTGTGAAGAGGGCATGGCCTGGGTGGTGAGTTTCCTTGAGGATAGAGGCTGCTTTCTTAAGGCACCACCTCTTGCAGATGTCCTCAATGGAGTGATGACTGATGGCCATGATGGCGCTGACCTCGTTCATGACACTCTAGTCTTTTCCTGTCCTATGCATTGGCACCTCCATTCAGTGATGCAATGTCAGAATGCTCTCCATGGTACACTTGCAAGTCTTTGGTGACATAACAATTTAGTGGATCGAATGGTAAGACGCTGTGCAGTTTAAACCTACTGACGCAGGGAACATAGACTGCTGCAAACTGTGGAGCAGATTGCGGAAGACACATGGGAGGCCATTGGAAGCACTGCTGAAAGGCAGGTGTGGAAAATGGGCCAGCATCGAGGTTAGACTGAGAGTTAACCCCTTTCAGGCCTGCGCTCCTGACAATTCTACTCTCAAATGTAGGATCACTGGATGACCTGAGACTGCATCTGAACCAGAGAGAACTGCAGGGCTGCTGTGCTCTGTTGATTACAGGAACGTGACTCCATTTCGTGATATTTTCTATCTCTTTGTAGTACAACTCATCGATGTTGCTGATGAGGCCAACGACTGTTGTCATCTGCAAACGATAACACTGTTGGAGCTGGATCTAGTGATGCAGTTGTGGGTCAGTCGTGTGATCAGAAGCACCTAGCTCTGAGGAGCGCTGGTACTTGACGTTCTGCTGCTGACCCCAGACACACTGTGGTCTTTCTGTTAGGAAGTCCAGGATCCAGTTGCAGAGAGAGGTGTTGAGTCCCAGCAAGGACAGCTTGTCTACCAGCCTCTGGGGAATGATCACATTAAATGTCTCGCTGATGCCAATGAATTGCAGCCTGGAGTATGAGGTGTCATTCTCTAGATGGGACAGGTTGGAGTGAAGGGACAAAGCTATAGCATCATCTGTGGAACAGTTTCTTCTATAGGCACATTGAAATGGGTCCAGCGTCTCTGGGAGGTGTGCTTTGATTGTATTCCATCACCAGAAGCTTGAAGCATTTCACAACGGTAGAGGTAGTCATCTAGACCTATGATAAATGCGTCTTGGGTACCTGTTCTTCTCTTCTTTATTCTCCTTAAATTTGAATTTTAAAAGTATTGCCTGAGAATCTGGAAAATCCAGACCAAACCCAATCCCCAAACAGTTCAGATTTTAGGATTTTTACTGTAGTATTAATGTCATATGTAAATTCAGCGGTTCGTTAAGTAACTGAATCAAGACCATTGTGGACTGCTGACTGATGTAGCCAAAACTGTAGATGAAAATAAAGCCAGATGTTTACCAAGAGTGCAGAGTTCATTTTGGAAAATCACTTTGATGATGGAAACGTGGTTATGTATCTGCCTTGGCTACATAAAGGACACTGTTTGACCTGCTGATTTTCTCCAGCATTATGTGTTTTTACTTCACCCACGGTGTCCACAGAATTCTATGATTTACCTCTTGCACATAATTAATATCCTTCCTATGAGATGCCTGCTATTTATATCGTTAACTTTCATCACTCATGCATCATAATGTCATATCTTCTCTTGTTTACACAGTTGTAATTAAATTCACTTGATACATGAATAAAATTCAACATTGAAGCATTTAATCTACCATAACAAATAGATTTTAGATTTTTTTTCCTTTTTTGAGTTGAGGAGCCAAATTCTTGCCTGGCTTTTAATGTCGAAGAGCAGCCAACGTTTCGAAGCTTTCAATGAAAATGATGACACTTCCCATCATTGGATTTCCACGTTGGCGCTGGTCATCTGGCCACATGCTTCTCCGTGAAATCAACACGCTACTCTCACCAGTCCTGTGCAAACAGTGAAAGGAGCTGATCGCCTCCAAAATATCCGACCAGTGGCTCCGTCAGACACCTGCTGCCTCTCCAGGGAAGGATCGGAGGTGACTGGTCTCTTCAGTCAGCCAGAACCAACAAAATCAGAATTGTACCAAGATCTTCACCTGAGAAGAAATAACTCTCGCCACTCTCAGTGTACTTGTGCATTTGGCCATCAGGTGGCGCCAATATTCATACAAAATAACAACATTTCATACATCAGGGACCAGAACTGAGAAGATGCAATGGGCATTAAAGCGGCTTGTTCTATCATCATATTTTAAATAAGATGTGGTTAAGTTTAATCAGAAACATATGCATTTAAGTTTCACAACCAAGACTAGAGCTATAGAACACTGCAGCACAGAAAACAGGCCATTCGGCACTTCAGAATTTATTGTCATGAATTCCAGTGTTCTGTGTCAGCGTCACAGCGCAAACATTCAGATTATGACTATTTTGCAACTATTAAAAAAATGAAAATAACAGTGCACGGAAAGTCTGTGGTTCATTGATTATTCTGGAATCTGATGGCAGCGGGGAAGAAGCTGTCCTTGTGCCACTGAGTGCTCGTCTTTAGCCTCCTGGGCCTTTTCCCCAATGGTCGCTGAGTGAAGAGGGCACAGCCTGGTGATGGGCGTCTTTGAGGATAGAGGCTGCTTTTTTAAGTCACTGCCTCATGTCGATGTCCTCGATGGAGTGAAGTCTGGTGCCTGTGATTTGCAGGCCGCGTTAACAACCCTCTGGAGTTTCTTCTTGTACCGAGAGTTGGCGCCTCCGTACCAGGCAGTGATACAACCAGCCAGAATGCTCTCCACAGTACACCTGTAGAAATAACTAGAATCTTTGGTGACGTACCAAACCACATCAGACACCTCCCAAAGTATAGCTGCTGGGGAGCCTTCTTTGCGATTGCATCAATGTGGAGACTCCAGGACAGATCCTTGGAGATGTTGACACCCAGGAATTTGAAGTTCTTCACTTCTCCACTACTGAGCCCTCAATGAGGACTGGGTTGTCTCCCTGACTTCCTCCTGAAGTCTGTAATAATCTCCTTGGTTTTGTTGATGTTGAGCACAAGGTTGTTGTTATACCATTAAACACTTCCTCATTGCCATTTGCGATTCTGCTGACAATTGTGGTGTCATCGGCAAACTTGTAGATAGCATTGGAATTATGCCTGGCCACACAGTCAGGGGTGTGTAGTGAGTAGAGCAGTGGGCTTAGCACACATCCTTGGGGTGTACCTGTGTGGATGATCAGTGAGGAGGAGACATTGTTTCCAATTCGTACTGACTGTAGTCTTCCTATGAAAAAGTCAGTCAAGGATCCAGTTGCAGAGGGAGGTACAGAAGCCCAGAGTTTGTAGCTTCTTGACCAACACTGAGGGAATAATGGTATTAAAGGCTGAGCTGTAGTCGATGAAGAGCAGCTATATGTATGAATTGCTGTTTTTGAGGTGATCCAGAGCTGAGTGGAGAACCAGTTTGTATCTGCCATGGAGCGATTGTGATGATAGGTGAATTGCAGCAGGTCCAGATCTTTTCTTACGTTTGTGTTAATTCTGGCATGACCAGCCTCTCAAAGCATTTCATCACAGAAGACGTAAGTGTTACTGGTCAGTAGTGGTTGAGGCAGCTCACACCGCTCTTCTTTGGGTACCAGGATGATTGATGCCCTTTTGAAGCTGGTGGTACCCTGTGACTGCAGCAATGAGAGGGTCGAAAATGTCTGTGAACTTTCCAGCTAGTTGGTTGGTGCCGATTTTCAGTCCCCTGCCAGGTACACCATTAGGGCCTTGTGAGGGTTCACCCTTTTCAGGTACAAAGGGTCCTCAGCCTTTTCAGGGATTCTAGAAGATATTGGTTCTTCTTAAAGCAGGCATAGAAGATGTTCAGCTCATTGGGCAGTGAAGCATCACAGTCATCTATAGTGTTCACCCTCAATTTGTAGGCTGCAATGGCCTGCACTCCCTGCCATAGTTAGTATGTGCTGAAACATTCTGCTGGTCCTACTGACCTGTACCCATTCCATAACCCTCCAGACCTCTCCCATCCATATATCTATCTAATTTATTCTTAAAACTTAAGAGTGAGCCCATATTTACCACATCAGATGGCAGCTCATTCCACACTTCCATCACTCTCTTAGTGCAGATGTTGCCCCCCAAACCTTTCTCCTTTCACCCTAAAGCCATGTCCTCTCGTATTTATCTCTCCTAATCTCAGTGGAAAGAGCTTACTCTCATTTACTCTGTCTATTCCCCTCATAATTTTGTAAACCACTATCAAATCTCTTAATTCTTCCACGCTCTAAGGAATAATGTCCCAACCTATTTAATCATTCCCTGTACCTCAACTCCTGAAGACTTGGCAACATCCTAGTAAATCTTCTCTGCACTTTTTCAATCTTACTGATATACTTCCTGTAGTTTGGTGACCAGAACTGCACACAATACTCCAAATTTGGCCTTATTGATGTCTTATACAACCCCACTATAACATCTTAACTCCTGTACCCAATACTTTGATGTATGAAAGCCAAGATGCCAAAAGCTTTCTTCACCATCCTGTCTACCTGTGACACCACTTTCAGATAACTCCTGCACAGGGCCTTGATGAGACCACACCTGGAGTATTGTGTGCAGTTTTGGTCACCTTATCTAAGGAAGGATGTTCTTGCAATGGAGAGAGTGCAGAGGCGATTCACCAGGTTGATACCTAGAATGGCAGGAATGACTTATGAGGAAAGATTGCTCAAATTGGGATTGTACTCGCTGGAGTTTAGAAGATTGAGAGGGGATCTCATAGAGACATATAAAATTCTGGCAGGACTGGACAGAATGGATGCAGATGGGATGTTTCCAAGGATGGGAAAATCCAGAACCCGGGGCCATGGTTTGAGGATAATAGGCAAACCATTTAGGATCGAGATGAGGAGGAATTTCTTGACCCAGAGGGTGGTGAATCTGTGGCATTCATTGCCACAGAGGGCAGTGGAGGCAGGTTCATTAAATATATTTAAGAGGGAATTAGATCTATTTCTTCAGTATAAGGGTATTAAAGATTACGGAGAGAAGGCGGGGACGGGGTACTGAACTTTAAGATCAGCCATGATCTTGTTGAATGGCGGAGCAGGCTCAAAGGGTTGAATGACCTACTCCTACTCCTATCTTCTATGTTTCTACGTCTCTTCATGGTGACAACTCCACACTCCCCTCACCATGTGATGAAATCCACCTAACTGTTAGCGCCAAAATGTCCAGCATCAAACTGTGGGTGGCAAAATGTCTGGCGCCAAACTCTCTTAGACCCATAAAGGGTAACCAACGCTTAAAGCCTGAGTCCGTTGTCATGATATCAGCAAAATGCCGACAGGAACTTGAATAAAAATGTGGGGGTCGGGGAGGAGAGGCAGAAGCGCAGGGTCTCAGGTCATAGGTGGATGCAGCTGGGAGGGTAGAAGGGATAAAATCTGAGAAGTGATGGAGAGAGGACAGCTTTCTGATTGGAGAGGGAAGGAATGGGGGTGGGGAGCTGGAGTAAAGGAAACAAAGGGATGGGGAAAGAGAGGATTTAACAGACTTTGGAGAAATCAATGTTGATGCCATCTGATTGGAAAGTGCCCTGACAGCATTAACATACTGTACCAACCTCGGTTTGGCAGTGCATGAGGTAATGGATAGACACGTTGGTGTAGGAATGACGTGGAATTAAAATGCTTGGACTCTGGGAAGTCCTTGATTTTGCAGGAGACAGAATGAAGGTACTCGATGAAACAATCTCCCGGTCTTCATCAAATCTCACCGACGTAGAGGAGGCCACATTGGGAGCACCAAATGCAGTCGATAACCCCTGCAAATTCACAAGTGAAGTGTTGCTTTACTCGGAAGAACAGTTTGGGACTCCCAAATGGTGGTGAGGAAGGAAATGTGGCACAAGTGTAGTATTTCTTTTGATCACAGGGGTAGGCACCAAGGGGGGTGATTAGTGTGAAATATGGATGAAAGATGGAATCCCAAAGAGAACGGTCCCTCCGGAAAGTGGAGAGGGAAAGAAGTGTCTGATGGTGGGATCATGTAGATGGCAGAAATTGTGGAGGATATGTTGGATGTGGAAGCTGATGGGGTGCTAGGTGAGGACAAAGCAAATCCTTTCCTTGGGTCAGAGGGGACCAAGGCAGATGTGCAGAAAATAAAGATACAGGTGAGGGGAAGCCACATTTTTGGAAGGACATTTTGGATGTTTAGGAATAGAATACCTCTTCCTGGGAGCAGGTACGACAGTGACAGAGGAATTGAATAAAAAGGAATAGAATCCTTACAGGAGTCAGGGTGTGAAGAGGTGTAGTGGAGGTAATTATGGGAGTTGGTAGGTTTGTAGGGAGTTTGTTTCCTGAGATGGAGAAAGGGGAGAGTATTGCCAGAGATGGGCCAAATTAATTTGAGGCTGGGGTGAAAATGAGCAACAATGCAAATAAAGCTGTTGAGCGCATCACAGGTGCGTGACGCAGCTCCAAATGTAGCTGTCAGTATAGTGGAGGAAGAGTTGAGGAGCTTTGCCTGTGTAGGCTTGCAGCTTGGACTGCTCCACCAAGCCAACACAAAGGCAGAAGGCAGGCTTAGCTGGGACTCAGGCAGGAACCGATAGCTACGCCTTTGACTTGGAGAAAGTGGGAAGAGCCAAGGGAGACGTTATTGAGGGTGAGAACGAGTTCTGCCAGGTGGAGGAGGTGGTGATTGCGTCTATTATTGAGAAAGGATCAAGGCTTTGAGACAATAATCAGTTGCAGGAAATTTCTGTCCATCCATAACTGAGAGCTTTACAAGCAGCCTGACCAGTTAGCCACAAAAGAGGTGAGAAAGCTGTATATTTTGTGGTGTAAGTCATTTGGCTTTGGACAGAGATAAACACTTCACAAAACTTCACACTGGAACAAATAAAAACCCTTTCTTGCAGACAAGTAACTATGAAAAACAATTCAGGCACCTGCCTGCTTTTTGTTCATACCTTGAAGGGCTGAGGCCTGAAATGCAAATTCTGATCTTGCACCTTGATGTCCAATTTTCGGTCAGTGCGACCAAGTGCAGTGTTTCAGAGATGTGGTAAATTTATTGTCTTTGTACAGAAACCATCACACCATGCTGAGCACCACACACACTTGCAACTCTAACCCAGAGGCAGCTTGTAAGTTTCCACAATAGAAAAAGTTTACAGTATTTACAATTGTAACCGCAGAAATTTAGTTTGTTGGAAACTGTTCACTCGACATGTTTGATCAACCGTATTTGGCAGGTGTTGTCATGGTAAATAAGCGTGAAGCTTTATTTGACCCATATTCTTACATTTTCTACATTATTCAAGCTGCTGTGTGGTTAAGACTGTCAAAGAGAAGCAAAAGTTATAAACAACAACCTGCAGTATTCGTCAGGCTACTTTGAATTTCCGCTCATGTTACTTGTTTACATCAGTGGTTCTCAACTTTTTTTTACCCTAGGCCCCACTTAAATTTTTCATAAAAGCAGACGCCCCATCATTAGCGGAAAAAAGCTAAAAATTCAGCAACATCGACACTGATGTCCTTTATATCACAAACGTAAAAATACATAACCGACGTTTCGGGCTTGAGCCCTTCATGGGAAAATGTCAGCAGGTGTCTGATGGTGGATTATTGTTGAAGGTGCCAAACCAAACAAGGAAACTAGTTTTTTGTGGCGTCGTGACATTTCTAAGTATTCATCTCCCACCCCCGTCCTCACTACACTCTGCATCACCGATGGAGCTTGACTTCCTCGGACTGCTCGATCCTGCAGAGGATAGTGAAGATCATTGGGATCCTACGGGCATCAACAGCACTCGATGCAGGTGAAAGGCAATAAACGTTGTGAAGGACTTCACAGACCCCTCTCCCTTCTGCCACCTGGTAGGAGGCACCGTAGCATTTGGGGGCCCCTTACATCCAGATTGGGCAACAGTCCCCCCCCCCACCGCCCCAGGCCATCAGACTCCTGAACTCCCAGAACATATGTGGATGGGGTACGGTGGTACCAACGACCCTTACAGGATATCTCTCAATATTTAATATTTTATGTGTCTAACTTCTATTTAAACTTATATTTATGTAAATATTTGAGAGATAATAGATTATAGGAAGTAAAGCTAGTATGAATGAAAGAAAGAATAATAGACTAGATTAGAGGAAGTTAAGTAAGTGCTGAATAGGGATGAATTCCGATAAGAGTGTGAGGAAGGGTTACGCAAGTACAATAGGTCTTACAGTGATAGAAAGAACTAGCAAGTTCTGGTATAGAATTAGTAAGTCCTGGGGGTTAAGAGGTGTGAATAAGGTCAAAGGCAGATTCATGATGAGGACAATGACATGATGGGACCCAGACAAGACACCCCATGGTCTTCTAAGTTTACAGAAACTGCACGTAGGCAGACAGAATTACCAAATGCCAAACCAATCCAGGAGGGCAGAAGAATGTTAGGGGGGGGGGGGTTATCTCTACACTGAAATGAACTGTATAAAAGTTGGGTGAGCCCCAGTATGTGTGTGTATCCGGCGACGCTCGGGCCCATCCGGCGACGCTCGGGTCCATCCGGCGACGCTTGGGCCCATCCGGCGACGCTCGGGCCCATCCGGCGACGCTCGGGCCCATCCGGCGACGCTCGGGCCCATCCGGCGACGCTCGGGCCCATCCGGCGACGCTCGGGTCCATCCGGCGACGCTCGGGCCCATCCGGCGACGCTCGGGCCCATCCGGCGACGCTCGGGTCCATCCGGCGACGCTCGGGCCCATCCGGCGACGCTCGGGCCCATCCGGCGACGCTCGGGTCCATCCGGCGACGCTCGGGCCCATCCGGCGACGCTCGGGCCCATCCGGCGACGCTCGGGTCCATCCGGCGACGCTCGGGCCCATCCGGCGACGCTCGGGCCCATCCGGCGACGCTCGGGCCCATCCGGCGACGCTCGGGCCCATCCGGCGACGCTCGGGCCCATCCGGCGACGCTCGGGTCCATCCGGCGACGCTCGGGTCCATCCGGCGACGCTCGGGCCCATCCGGCGACGCTCGGGTCCATCCGGCGACGCTCGGGTCCATCCGGCGACGCTCGGGCCCATCCGGCGACGCTCGGGTCCATCCGGCGACGCTCGGGTCCATCCGGCGACGCTCGGGTCCATCCGGCGACGCTCGGGTCCATCCGGCGACGCTCGGGTCCATCCGGCGACGCTCGGGTCCATCCGGCGACGCTCGGGTCCATCCGGCGACGCTCGGGTCCATCCGGCGACGCTCGGGTCCATCCGGCGACGCTCGGGCCCATCCGGCGACGCTCGGGTCCATCCGGCGACGCTCGGGCCCATCCGGCGACGCTCGGGTCCATCCGGCGACGCTCGGGTCCATCCGGCGACGCTCGGGCCCATCCGGCGACGCTCGGGCCCATCCGGCGACGCTCGGGCCCATCCGGCGACGCTCGGGTCCATCCGGCGACGCTCGGGCCCATCCGGCGACGCTCGGGTCCATCCGGCGACGCTCGGGTCCATCCGGCGACGCTCGGGTCCATCCGGCGACGCTCGGGCCCATCCGGCGACGCTCGGGTCCATCCGGCGACGCTCGGGTCCATCCGGCGACGCTCGGGTCCATCCGGCGACGCTCGGGCCCATCCGGCGACGCTCGGGTCCATCCGGCGACGCTCGGGTCCATCCGGCGACGCTCGGGTCCATCCGGCGACGCTCGGGTCCATCCGGCGACGCTCGGGTCCATCCGGCGACGCTCGGGTCCATCCGGCGACGCTCGGGCCCATCCGGCGACGCTCGGGTCCATCCGGCGACGCTCGGGCCCATCCGGCGACGCTCGGGTCCATCCGGCGACGCTCGGGTCCATCCGGCGACGCTCGGGTCCATCCGGCGACGCTCGGGTCCATCCGGCGACGCTCGGGCCCATCCGGCGACGCTCGGGTCCATCCGGCGACGCTCGGGTCCATCCGGCGACGCTCGGGCCCATCCGGCGACGCTCGGGCCCATCCGGCGACGCTCGGGCCCATCCGGCGACGCTCGGGTCCATCCGGCGACGCTCGGGCCCATCCGGCGACGCTCGGGTCCATCCGGCGACGCTCGGGTCCATCCGGCGACGCTCGGGCCCATCCGGCGACGCTCGGGCCCATCCGGCGACGCTCGGGTCCATCCGGCGACGCTCGGGTCCATCCGGCGACGCTCGGGTCCATCCGGCGACGCTCGGGCCCATCCGGCGACGCTCGGGTCCATCCGGCGACGCTCGGGTCCATCCGGCGACGCTCGGGTCCATCCGGCGACGCTCGGGTCCATCCGGCGACGCTCGGGTCCATCCGGCGACGCTCGGGTCCATCCGGCGACGCTCGGGCCCATCCGGCGACGCTCGGGTCCATCCGGCGACGCTCGGGCCCATCCGGCGACGCTCGGGTCCATCCGGCGACGCTCGGGTCCATCCGGCGACGCTCGGGTCCATCCGGCGACGCTCGGGTCCATCCGGCGACGCTCGGGTCCATCCGGCGACGCTCGGGTCCATCCGGCGACGCTCGGGTCCATCCGGCGACGCTCGGGTCCATCCGGCGACGCTCGGGTCCATCCGGCGACGCTCGGGTCCATCCGGCGACGCTCGGGTCCATCCGGCGACGCTCGGGCGAAGCCGTGGAGTGAGGGAGACGCGGAGCGGCCAGTCGCCCTGAAGCCGGAATCGCTGCTGGGAACCGCGCGGTTTTCAATGAACGGGCTGGTTGCTGTAAGTTGGTTGGGGCTGAAGGCGGAGCCGCCATTTCCCCCTCGGTCGCGCCGGTTCCCCCCCCCCCCCCCCACCCCACCGGCCCACAGCCTCGGGGCAGGGGGGCGGCCGCCGGCGGCTCTTGGGACCGGCGACCACCCGCTCGCAGCCTCGGGCGTTGGGCTGGTTGTGGGGCCCTCGCTTCACGGCGACTCCGGGCACGGAGCAGGTCCGAGAGCGGAGTGAAGCGTGTGGACGGATCGTGGAGTGACTCCGGGAGTGGTTCCGGGTTACTCGGCTCGGCTCGGGCTGGGGGGCTGGGGCTGGGTTTCTTTGGATGGGGGGGGGGGGGATTTTTTCCTGGAGTAATGGGAAACGGGCAGCACCGGGTCTGGTTGGAGTTCGGGGCAGAGCCGGGAACGAGAGCAACTCCGGCTCTGATCCTGCAAACTCCCCCGCCGTGAACTTTCCGGCCTCATGTCCCTCATTAATTCCCATGCACGTGGGGTGGGGGGGGGTGGAGTGAAGTCTGGTGGGTCACAAGGACTCTCAGAAGCCCCTTTCACACTTGCATCCCAGTAACGTGGCCATTCACCGCCCCGGGATAGGAATGGGGGGGTGGGGGTTTGGCCTTTCACACTGGACCACTCCACACTGGGACACGCCACGCTTTCACGCTTGCAAGGGTCTCTCCCCGGCGTTTGGGCTCTTACTTTTAATCAGAACTGCCCGCGATGCAATTGCCCGTTTCACACTTGCCCGATCTCAACGCCGGGGATTGTACTCGGGGTCTAGGCTGGCAATCTCCGGCGTGGGCAGACGCCGGCGTTGAGCAGATTTTGCTTTCACACTTGCCACTTGAAAGGCCGATTGGTGTTTGATTCCTGGGATCACCTGCCAAGTTTGAAAGGGGCTTTTCAGATTTCGTATTGATGGAATTGGAACTGCAGAGGAGGAGGCCATTGGACTCATTAAGTCCATGCCAGTTCTTTGTGGAGCAGTTTAGTTTTATTTCCCTTTTGTAGGTGTGTAAAATCACTCTCAACAAACTTTCCTAATTTCACCTTGAAAACCCTGATTGTCTCAGTTTCCACCACTTTTCTGAAGGATTCCATTTAGCAACTAGTCTCTTCACAAAATAAGTTTTCTTTCACCTTTGTCCCTTGCTCTTTGTCTTCTCAAGGCTCCAATGGCTTAGAGCAATGGTTCTCAACCTTTTTCTTTCCACTCACTTACCACTTTAAGTGCTCTGTGATGGATTAAGATGGTATATGATTGGGAAGGGAAGGTTGAGAATCTCTGCTCTAGACCCAATTGTGACTGAAATATTTGGCTTGAGAAAAATTGTCATTGACCCATTTCCTTTGGAGTTCTGAAACCACGCACATAACGAGTGAATAATGTACAATTAAAACAGTGGTTTTCAACCTTTTTCTTTCAACCCACATCCCACCTTAAGCAAACCCTTACTCATCACAGAGCACTTATGGCATAGGGATTACTCAAAGTGGGATGTGAGTGGAAAGAAAAAGGGTTGAGAACCACTGGTTTAGAACACTGATTTTGTTAACCAGGGGTCGCAAGTTCGTTCCTCACTGGGGCCTCATTTCTGTGAGGGGTTGGACAAAGCGGTGACTCTCTGTCTTACGGTAAACAAAGTTAAAGAATTTCATGCATGTTACATTCTAAATATAGTATTACGTGATAAAGTAGGTTTCATTCGATAGTGTGTCCAATTGGTCCGTGGACAAACTTGTAATGACTTCTCTGATCCATCTAAATCAAATAATCTTTCACTTTGCTATCAAATCTTTTTTGGCCCAAGAAGAACTAGACCTTTTCCAATGTAACCTTGGAGCTGAAATCCCTCAACCTTGGAGTCATTCCAGTCAATAATTTCCTCTCTCTCTCTTCAGGACTGTCACAAACTTTTGGTAGTATTAATTAATGCAGAAATTAATGTAGTATTCCATTTGCCACCTACCTAATCATTGTTTTTCTAACATGAGAGAAATAGAGTTTTGGATTAAAGAATGATGGAAGGAAATAGTCCTAATGTCACAGTTATGTTCTGATCCTGGGAGAGCATGTGTGTGGCAAGTGAGTTCCTGTATCATGAAAAATGCCAGATAAATAAATTACTACAAAAAAGAGTATTCACTAAATGATGGGCTGGACTAAAATGCACAGTATTTCTGCAAAATGTACGGAGTTGCCAGAATATAATTTTACTGTATTCAGGTGAACTTTTAGACTGCCAGTATTGAGGAGAGGGGACAAACCTGCAGAAGGGAAGTAGAGCCATTGTTAAAGAGGTGGAAACAGCTGGATAATTTTTCTGAAAGAAACTAGTTTTTATGGTATCGTGACATTTCTAAGTTTTAAAATATTTAGCTACATATTTCAAACAAGTGACAATTGGAGTGTAGTTTCCTGAACTTTTTTCTGAAACTGCAATTGATATTATGCAGAAGAAGGTTGCTTAAGTTTGATTTCCCTATTCTGTTTTAGGAAAACTAAATGTCTACAAAACCAAATGGTCACTTTTGTCAGAGTGTATATCTTTGGACATTCTGTAAACTGCAGTTTGTTTCAGAACTCTCAAATGCAATCTAGTATTTCTGATCACTGGAATATGTTCCTTGTTCTTGTCAGATAATTGTGTTATCTTCTTTTATCCTGGTGACACTTGTCTGAGATGTGAAATGTGACATGCTGACAAGAATATGGTACTCGATAGGTTTTTCTGTGAAGTCGTATGCCAGAACTGGACTTGTTCCTCTCCCTGCCATTTTTGTTTCTAAACAAGAATTTCTGAGAAGTATGAAAATGATTGTAAAATATTGGTTTCTGAAAAATAAATAAAACTGTATCACTTTCACAACCTGGGATAGCAATAATAATAATAGAGAAAATTTTGCAAAAACCAAGCAACTTATCAGCCAGCAGAATGCTGATAATGCAAAATAGCAAGAACCATCACGAAATGATCATCAAATAAAAATACTTGGTTGTCTACCAAGAATTGTCAGTCAATAGGCTTCAATGACTTCAGGGCTCTTAAATACACTTTTATCAATATTCAGAATCTCTGAATTATCAATCAAATCTGGGGAGGGAAGAAACTGATATAAATATGACATTCAAAATAAATACAAAAGAAGATAGCTATATTTTCATTTTTCTGCTTCCCATACTCAGCACATTGAACTGTTTTTGTCACGTCCATTTCCCTGATTTGGTCAGGGTTGTACTGAAATGCAAACTACCTTGTAAAAATCCAATTTTCTAGACTATTTTTAATGATAAATTTATGGGGGAATCTACTAGGATACTACTTTTGGGGGACTGAAATTTACAGTAGAATCCAAAATACCAAATCATTCGCAGAAGTCCAAATAATCTCTAAACGAATAAAGAACAAAACACAAAATGAATTAAAGTAATAATTTAAGAGTCTGTGCATCAAAACACATGTCGTACCAAGTAACAAACACCATAAGAGTAAAACAGGAAAGTCGACAGACACCTTGATTGAAGTAAAAACACAAAGATTTGGGGGGTGGGAAATAATGGGGAGCTCAAAGGAGGAGATGGGGATTGAGAAGGGAGAGGTGTGAGGGAATAATGTTATGGGCCCAGAGGACCCCAAGACCCAACAGCAATAGAAATTCACCAAAACAAATGGTTGCTTAAACAAAAGTTGCTTTTAATTATCTTTAAACATGAAAATAGGATAAAACTCTTAAGTTATTACTATTAACTTAACCTAACTTAACCCCCTTCTAATTCTAAGTACATGTGTAAGTTCAGAAAAGTTCTTTGAATCACAGTCCAATCTCATTTCTCACTCCTCCAAGTTTACTGGTTGCAGGCAATTCTTATACTGTGCATAGAATTTAACATATATGAATCTTAAAGCTTTGTTGCTTGAAAGGTAGATAGTTAGCGCTCAGGAAGGTTCTTGTCGGCTTTCATTTGTTGCTCATTGGTCACAAACTGATTCCTTCCCATCAGCCACTTCAGCGTCTTGCCGAAGAAACTTGCCCCATCATGGTTTTCCAGATGATAACCTCTTTCTTTTAGGTCATCACAAAGTTCCTTTTCTGTTTCCCTTATCTCAGGTGAGACATTATATGGCCAGCCATCTCCTCTTGTATGAACCTCAAGGGGTTCGAACAGGCTGGACTAAGCACTCACAACCCATCTTCAAAATGGGGTTTTTCCACAAGCTTGCCAGCTTGTCCTGTTCCAGTCCCAGCTGCTGCTGCTGAACTCTCTCACTCAGAGAAAACCACATGACCCTCTTAGAACAGCACACTCCACTCAGACTGCAGCACCGGACCTAATCTCTCGAGTTCGTTCATCTGTTGCTTTCCAAAACAATATCCCATTACTCCTCGGCATGTCCAATTAACACTTACTTGTGAAGTCCTTACAGGCAATCTTCAAAGTTTTTGCAAAGGCACCCGGAGCCTGGACTGTCTGGCTTGAGCAGAGCTCTGGCATTTTGAATGAGATCTGTTTTCTGAAGTGTTTGTTTTTGTTTGCTTTTAAAAAAACCTGCCGCAGTTTATCTCTTTTAAACCATATCTATATACAATATAAAATATAATATAATCCGTCACAATATGGAATTGTGATGAGTCGGGTGTCAGCCTTTGCGGAGGCTGAGGTTGGTGTGGGAACTGGCGAAGGAGTTGGAGTGGACGCCATTACAAGAGAGGTCAGGACCGTGGTAAGTACCTGCATTATCAGAGCTGTTGGGAGCTCTGGTCTGGGACAACCGGGGCCGAGGTGAGAGACTAGGGTCGCCTTTTACACGAGATATATAGAAACTTCCAGATTTTTCGGCTAAAAAAAGGGGGTTAACTTTTACGTGAGATCAACTTTTACACGAGTGTGTACGATAATTAACATTAGGTGCTTTCACACTGCCCCTGAAAGCCTTTTTACCATTTCACTTAATTTTTCTTGAGAATATTGGCAATGGAGCTGTTACTCCAGTAAGAAAAATTGTCATTGAGTGATTCTCTTCCAATATTTTTAGATTTTTCCACACTGAACGGCAATCTGTAACTGACAAATGTAAACTGTAGTATTTGTTTGTTGTTTACTATATAGTATTATAACTTCTGCTTTCTTTGTGCACAATCTCTTGCTCTGAAGCTTAAGCAAGTGACAGCTCCCAAAACTGTTTGGCAAACAATGAGTTGAACAAAAAGGATAAGCAATAGTAATCTGAAATGTATCTTTGATAGATGAGCACCTTGTGTTCACTTGCATAAGAGCAGCTCAGAACCTGTTATCCAAGGCTTCGGATGTGTCCAAGTGACAAATCATTTGGCCAAAATGTACATCAAACATGATGCTTGTTTGGAAACTGCTAGAAAAAGCAAGGCTTGAGTTTGGAAACTGCTCGGGTTCTTTTCTGTTTTAAAAAGTTATATTTCCTTCCTGTTTAATGATGGTTAATATAGATTTTTCTCCCCCTGAGCTGTGAAGTAAACAATTCTGAAATCTATTACTTGTGATAAATGCTTTTAGCATTAAATGTATTTTACAAGCCAGTTTTGTTAATACAATCCCCTACACAAAAGTGGACAAATGTTACTTTATTAAATCTTTGTACATTCATGGTGAAAATGTATTTTGTAAAAGATTCATTTCAGTTGAAGATCACCAGTTGTCAACATGATTTTAAAATACTGAAGTTTTAAAATACTGTTTAAAAGTTTTAAAGTACGTGACCCAGAAATGACGGTAGAAAGGCTAAAGTTTACATGAAAATTTGGAACCTGGTTCAGGATTCTAAGCGTGCTGGCAGAAGGAGGATTTTTAATGTAGCTCACAATAAGTAGAAGCAATTGTAGGTTACAAGGCCTCTCAAAAATGCTCACCCTCCATTAAGATTGTGGCTGGTCTTTTACTTCATTGCCTCTTTTCTGCTCTCACACCATAACCTTTGAATCCCTTAATCTATGAAGACTCTTGGTTTCTTTCTTGATTATGCGCTCAATGGCCAAGAACGCCTAGATCTCATGGGTAAAAAAAATAAAAGATTTATTATTTTATGGGTTTAGAAATTTTGTTATTATTTGTACGGACTAATCAATCCTTTATTTTGAAAGAGTGACCCAAGGTTCTAGCCAGGGGAAGCTTCATCACCACATCCATCTTATTTTGTAAGACAAACCCATCATCTAGTGAACCTCCATTGAACTCCATCAGTTTATATTTCTTTGTTAGAGAGATCTGATCTTCAGAGATGTGGTTTGACTAAGGCCCTATATAATTGGATCAAGCTGCCTCCACTCTTACTTTCTCCATAAAGACAAATTTGCTCCATATTTACCTCATTGTTTGCTACATCTGCATGATAACTAACCAAGCCAAAGAGATTGTCTTCTCATTGCACAAGTACAACCGACGAAACAGCATCCTCCAGACCTCAGTGCAAAACATGCAGACACAACACACATACAATGCATATGCAGGGCAAGTATTTTGTGTATATATAAATAAATATTGTTCCATCAATATGAGGGTCTCGGATGGTGAGTGTGAGCAGTTTCTTTGGTTGTTCAGCGTTCTCACTGCCCATGGGAAGAAACTCTTCCTCAGCCTTTCAAGTGAAGCAACACTTCACTTGTGTTTCCACAGGACTGATTTACTGCATCCAGTGCTCCCTTTGTGACCTTCTCTACATCGGAGAGACTGGGCACAGACTGGGAGATCACTTTGCAGAGCACCTTCGTTCCATCCTACAGAGACCACCCAGTAGCCAACCATTTCAGTTCTGTGAAACACTCCCACGCTCTCATGTCTGTCCCTGGCCTTATCCCACCAAGACCACCTGCAAATTGAAGGAATAACACCTGATTTTCCATCTGGGTACTTTCCACCCAGATGGCATTAACATCAATTTTTCTGGTTTCTGCTAACCTGCTCTCCTCTTCCCCATTCTCTTTCCAGTTCTCCCTCCCTCCCTTCACCCAGCCGTCCCTCCTCCCCTTGATCTCTGCTGTCCCCTTCCTCCCTTCTCCACCTATCACCTCCTCCCTTATGTTGGGACACCTACCGACATTTTCCATACCTTGATGAAGAGCTCTGCAGATTTTTGTGTTTTATCTCAGTCTGGAGCTGCTGCTTTTGATACTTCATTTCTTTCCTGATGGGAGCAGCTGAAAGATGCTCTGTGGAAGGGGTCCTCAATGATTTTGTGCGCCCTCTTCAGATGTTCCCAGTAGATCGTGTCAATGGGGGTGGGGGGGGTGGGGGGGGGGGGGGAGAGAGACTCCAGTGATCCTCTCTGCCACTCTTATGGTCCTGTGGATTGACCTCCAATCCATTTCTCTGCAGCAACTATACCCCACAGTGATGCCAGGACATTCTCAATAGAGCTCCTGTAGAATACAAGAGCACAAAAACAGAAAATGTTGGGAAAATTTAAGTCGGGCAGCATTTGTGGAAAGAGAAACAATGAGTGTTTCTGGTCTGTAGCCCTTCAACCATTCATCAAATTCAAAAAAGCAGATCCTGATTTCTCTGAATAGCAATAAGTGAGGCTTTCACTATTCGAAGAAAAATGCTCTACATTTATTTTTTCCACCAATGTGGGTGATTTCACAATTCTGCATATTATATTCCATCAACTGTGCCCTTGCCCAGACAGATTAAGTGAAAATGTCTCCTTGAATCTCCATTTTCACTATGGCCCATAATTTCAACTGTATTAATCTGTAGCCTTCCTCAAAACACAAAACAGAAAATGCCCCATTCCTGCTGTTTCATTTTGTCTGTTAACCAATCTTGTTGTGATAATTTAACACTTATGACCTGCTGTTGGTCACTTCCTTCAGGGTTCCTTGGGAAATATCCTGAAGAAGCAGTAGTCCTTGATTGGGAAAGCTGCTCATAAGATGCTGGTTTGTTGCACCAGATTTTGGAGTTACTGACAAGCTGTACCTCTGGCAGGACTGATGGCTAGCCAAGACCAGATCTGCATATGGTCGGTTGTGATTATCACAGCTGTGCCCTTTAAAGTACAACTTTTCAAAACCTGTGTTTTCATCAATCAAGTTAGTTATTTTTCTAATTTAAAGGGCGCAGCTTTAAAGATGATTCTTTAAAGGTTATTTTTTAATATGAACTAATTTTATTTCAGTTTTAAAGTTTTCTTCATTGTAATCTATGGCTTTTCATTGATGAATCAATTCCTAAAATATGATGATACTTTGAAATGGAACTGAAGATCTTGTGGATGAAATAATTTTATCTAAGCGTGAAAAATTGTTTGACTAAGATAAGTGGTTGGATGTAAATGCGTAAAATTATAATGAAATTATAAACTGATTATTCAAAGCTATTTTTGTTAATACAATTTGTTGAAAATGTAGATTATCTAAAGTTTAGAGTTCATATTTGTAAATTTGTCTAATGTATTGTGCATTGTAAATTTTTAATGACGATATGCAAAATACACGTGGTAACTTGTAACTATCCATTTCCAAATGAGGATAGAAGGTTACGCTCCTGTTGTATATAGGTAGTGAATAGAGCAAAATGCTTCGATGCTTGACATTCTTTGGCTTAGCTTCGCGGTTGAAGATTTATGGAGGGGTAATGTCCACGTCAGCTGCAGGCTCGTTTGTGGCTGACAAGTCCGATGCGGGACAGGCAGACATGGTGGCAGCGGTTGCAAGGGAAAATTGGTTGGTTGGGGTTGGGTGTTGGGTTTTTCTTCCTTTGTCTTTTGTCAGTGAGGTGGGCTCTGCGGTCTTCTTCAAAGGAGGTTGCTGCCCGTTGAACTGTGAGGCGCCAAGATGCACGGTTTGAGGCGTTATCAGCCCATTGGCGGTGGTCAATGTGGCAGGCACCAAGAGATTTCTTTAGGCAGTCCTTGTACCTTTTCTTTGGTGCACCTCTGTCACAGTGGCCAGTGGAGAGCTCGTCATATAACACGATCTTGGGAAGGCGATGGTCCTCCATTCTGGAGACGTGGCCTACCCAGTGCAGTTGGATCTTCAGCAGCGTGGATTTGATGCTGTTGGCCTCTGCCATCTCGAGTACTTCGATGTTGGAGATGAAGTCGCTCCAATGAATGTTGAGGATGGAACGGAGACAACGCTGGTGGAAGCGTTCTAGGAGCCGTAGGTGGAGGACCCATGATTCGGAGCTGAACAGGAGTGTGGGTATGACAACGGCTCTGTATACGCTAATCTTTGTGAGGTTTTTCAGTTGGTTGTTTTTCCAGACTCTTTTGTGTAGTCTTCCAAAGGCGCTATTTGCCTTGGCGAGTCTGTTGTCTATCTCGTTGTCGATCCTTGCATCTGATGAAATGGTGCAGGCGAGATAGGTAAACCGGTTGACCATTTTGAGTTTTGTGTGCCCGATGGAGATGTGGGGGGGCTGGTAGTCATGGTGGGGAGCTGGCTGATGGAGGATCTCAGTTTTCTTCAGGCTGACTTCCAGGCCAAACATTTTGGCAGTTTCCGCAAAACAGGACGTCAAGCGCTGAAGAGCTGGCTCTGAATGGGCAACTAAAGCGGCATCATCTGCAAAGAGTAGTTCACGGACAAGTTGCTCTTGTGTCTTGGTGTGAGCTTGCAGGCTTGACATAATGAAGTAATAAAAGCAGAAACTAACCAACTAATCTTTGCTGCCGTGTTGGCAATAATCTCTGATGGTTCACCATACTGACATTCAACATTATCTAACATTTTAACATTTTGCATTTGCAGTTATGTTTTTTGTAAGGGGGGGTGGGGAAGCATGGAAACTTGAGAGATATTTCAAAGCTTTTCCCAAGAAGATGTTTTCTGCTTGTTTTACATATTGAAGAGATAGTCAATATGGAACATAGAATAAACTGCTCAGTTAAAAGGATTAAGGTAAATAAAATTTGCAGGTGCTGGGGACCAGTGCAGCATCTTTAGTTGTCTTTGACTGAAGGGGGAGCTGGAGTGAAAGATGCATTATCTGATATATTTGATTAGAGTTTCAATGAAATACGACAGTATGATTAGCTTAAAATACAGTGCTTCGATTTGCTAGGCAAAGAGTTATGATATGGTCAGGAATTCTTTCAAATATGCACATTACTTTATGAATAATGAGAGGTTATTAGCATATACAGGAATAGAAACAAAATAGGTGCAGGAGTAGGCCATTTGGCCCTTCAAGCCTACACCCCCATTCAATATGACCATGGCAAAGATTAGTTGGTTAGTTTCTGCTTTTATTACTTCATTATGTCAAGCATCAAAGCATTTTGCTCTATTCACTATATACAGCAGGAACATAACCTTCTCCCCAGACCCCCTGATCCCCTTAGCCACAAGGGCCAAATCTAACCTACTCTTAAATATTGACAAGGAACCTGCCTCAACTACTTCCTGAGACCAAGAATTCCAAAGATCCACCACTCTCTCAGAGAAGAAATTTTTCCTCATCTCAGTCCTAAAACACTTCCCCCTTGTCCTTAAACTGTGACCCCTGGTTCTGGTTTTTCCCAGCATTGGAAACAACCTACCTGCGTCTAGTCTGTCTAAACCCTTAAGAATTTTATATGTTTCTATAAGATCCCCCTTCATTCTACTAAATTCCAGAGAATACAAGCCTTGTCTATCCAACCTTTCTTCATACGCAACTCCTTCCATTCTTGGCATCAGTCTAGTGAACCTTCTCTGCACTCCTTCCATGGCGAGGATGTCCTACCTCAGATGGAGGTCAAAACTGCACGCAGTGCTCCAGGTGGGGTCTCACCAAGGCCCTGTTCAACTGCAACAGGATCTTGGTACACCTGTACTCAAATCCTATCGCTATGAATGCCAACAGACCATTCGCCTTCCTCACCGCCTGCTGCACCTGCATGCCCACTTTCAACGACTGATGCACAGCAATACCCAAGTCTCTCTGCCTCTCCGCTTTTCCTAAACATATACCATTTAGATAATAGTCCTCTCTCCTGTTCTTACCTCCAAAGTGGATAACCTCACATTTATCCACATTATACTGCATCTGCCACTTCTTGGCCCATTCGCCTAACTTGTCCAAATCACTCTGCACCCTCCTAGCATCCTCAACACAACTAACCCTGCTACCCATCTTCGTTTCGTCTGCAAATTTTGAGATATTGCTATCTATTCCCACATCTAAGTCGTTGACCTATATTGTAAACAACTGTGGCCCCAGCACGGAGCCCTGTGTCACTTAATATCGGTTCGGGCAACGTCTGACCGCATCTACATCCGTGGTCCCATAATTATTCAGTTTCCGCTAGCAAGTCCGCAGCAATTTAGATTGCCAGTCCCATGTCAGTCCCCACACTGATCCCGACTTACAAATAAAAATTTACAGGTACTACAGTATCCCATATAGCTTTGCTAAGTACAATGTCCACATCGCATAATGCCCAATTTCACAGAACGTATCGTGGATGTAAGGCAGCACACACCTGTACACAAGTTCAATGTATAGATGCACAAAAGTTCTCACTTGCTGTAGCCAGTTACACAAGATACACTAACTACAATAGTATACTTTACATTACTGCAATGTGCCAAGAAGGAAAAAGAGATTTAAAAAATAGAAAAAGCATACATAAATATTCATAGTTGCAGATAGTGCCCACAGATCTGTTGGTGGACAAATCTGTGGTTAGGGGAGAATAGGGAAGTTCAAGAGCTTCATAGCTGTTTGATAACTGAACTTGAACCAGAGTTGCTTGACTTCTAACTTTTGATGGTGTTAAATGCAGAGCTGTAGTTAATCTGACATAGGTGTGCTTGCAGTTCATGTAATGCAGAATGAAGAGCCAACAAATTGGCATTGTTGTAAGGATAGGAGTCCAGATTCTTCCTGAGCCAGGAGTGTATTTGCTCCATACCACCCTCTCTCTCATGGAAGATATAAATGCTACTGGCTGATGGTCATTGAGGCAGGTCAGCTTTTTCCTCCTGGGCATTGGGATGATGGATGTCTTTACCTGAGGCCATAGCAGCAAGAGGTTAAAAATGGCTCTGAAACCTCCAGCCAGTTGGGCTGCATAGATTTTAAGGAAACAGTCAGGTACATTGTCTAGACCAGTTACTTTCTGATGATTTGCCCTCCTGAAGCTTTTCACTTCCACCTTATAAACTGGAAGAACAGATTTCCCACGGGGTTTGGGGCTTCCAAGGGCCCAGCATCATCTTCCTTCTGTAATCATGAAAAGAGGCGTTGAGCTTGTCCAGAAGAGATGTTTCACAGTTATCTTGTAGAATATGATGGCATGCCACAGCTGATGAGGCAGGGCTTGCCTGAGGCTCTAGCAGAGTTTGGAATTGTCTTTTTGCATTGGTAAAGGTCTTCTGGAGTTTTTACCTGGTCTTCCTGTAGTCTTTGAGTCACTTTATCTGAATGCCACATTTCATTCAAAGATGGTGAATTTCTGGAATTCTCTGCCAGAGAGCATTATAGAAGCAAATAAGTAAATATTTGAAAGATTGGGGAACTGCCAAATTAGCAATGATTATAATTGATGAACTTGGAAGCTTACTCCTATTTCTAACCTAAGAGTATTAAGGTGGCACGGTTGACATAGTGGTGAGAGCAGTGACTGGGACCGGGGTTCGAATCCTGTGCATGCCTGCGTGGTCTCTTATCACCATTCAAAACGATCCTGGGGTTGTAGATTAATTGGGTGTAAATTGGGCATCCTGGACTTGTGGGCTGAAATGGCGTGTTGGCGGGCTGTATGTCTAAATCTATAAAAACTAAATTATGTTCTAAAGAGATCTGAATATGTACCTGCTTCCTTTCTTAACATCCCAGCATATAAAAATTACTTACTGGATTGTGAGTCTTGTAATTGATTCCTTGTATTTGGCCCTGAGTCCACTGCAAATGTGTTGCAGGGGTAAAACAAGTATCTGCAAGTTTGTAGCAGTAACTCTTCTGGTAGCCACTTTGTTCTTTTGCAGATTGATCTCTGTGGGCTGTTATAAAGTGTCATAAATATTGTGGTTTATAATGTAATTATATACTCTTCCTCACCAAATAGATGCCATCAAATAAACTCTTTGTTTAATTTCATTCCTTTAACAGAATTTAACTTCTACCCTGTCTGCCTTTACCTACAAATATTGCCTCACTATCTTTGCCAATATGGAGCATTTAGAAAATACGACCACTCGATCAGAAAAGACTTGTTTATACAGACCAACCTAATGAACCATAAAATATCTGAAAACCTTTGTTTTAGCATAACAGTTGGATGAACTATTGTGTTCCAAATGGATTCATTGTGAGGGACCCCAGTTTACAGTACCAGCAATCAGTTCATCAGTCATTGTTCACTTCAGGAGTGGTCATTGTGGATGGTGTCCCCTTATTTTTATCTTAAAATAATCATGTCCCTTGTGTGCTCATGGAACTTCCTGATCTATTTAATCAAACTATGCACATAACCTCCCACTAACCCCACTATTGCTGCTTCTTCTATCCCCTGAAGAAGTTTGCAGACCACCACATGATTTCCTGATCTGGATATCTGACTCATTATTATTTGATTTCTTTATAACTGTAAATGTGAAAAAGACGAGTTTCCAGATTTAGATAAACAATGGTGGAGCAGGCCAAAGATGTTTATTAAATTGAGCAGGTACCAATGGGAGAAAGAGCAGTAGATGTATGTGTAATGACAGAGGACAGGGGAGTTTAGGAGTTTGCAATTAATTGGTACAGTCCTGTATGATATAATTGGAACATGAGAATCCCAAATGGCTTCAGAATAGAAGGAAGGAGGTCAGCTTGAAAAGTCCACATCAGATTCATTTAAGAGCATTTCAACTTGTCTTCTTTTCCTCGCTCTTTGCTTTTGTGTTGAACTTGCATCTGTCTCCACTGTTACCTCTGGCAAAATATTTCATAGTCCCAATACCTGAAGTAATTTTCCCTGCCTTGTGAGAAATGAGCATAATTACAGATAATGATTTCAGGACATGAAAAAAGGTTGCTAAAAAATGCTGAATTGCAATAGTAAACATGTAAAATACACTTTGTGAAGGTAATTTACTAACATGAGAGGGAAGGAACCAAGTGATGCTGGTTTATAGAATATGATGATAAACAGCCTTGAAGAAAGGCTCAAGATTGACCTGCTGAGCTCCTCTATCATTTTTCTATTTTTATATTACGTTTCCGATTATCTGAAACACTCAGGACTGGACATTTATCCGTTCACTGCACTTTGAGGATATCTGATCTGCAGCCCCAGTTAAAGCAGTAGATTTACCTGTATCTGCCATTGCCGATCTCGACACCTCCCATCGCCGAACCTGTCCCAGAGCCTGCTCGAATCCCCGACACCTCCCCACTGCCGCCGCAGAACTTCCCCATTCAGTCCGAGGTCCCCCTTACCTGCCCAGATGCCAAAGGTCTCCGCTCAGATCCAAGACACCTCCCCACCGCCGTCATGGAACCTGCCCGCGAGCCCAAGGTCCCTACTCTGATCCCAACACATTCCCACCACCATTGTAGAACCTGCCCAGGAAACTCCAAACCTGGGCCCAGCTGCCGACGCAATGGAGCTCCCGATGCCACGGTCACTGACCCGAACACTGGCCCCGGCCCAACGGAGTTTCCATCATCACGGCCGTAACTCTAGCCTGGACCGCGACCACCTACTCACTTGAGCTCCTGATGCTTTGACCGCTGACTCCAGCATTGAACCAGTTCACCTACCTGCAGGAGATTGCTCCTGGTGATGCTGTCGACTCTCACCTGAGGCCTATCCCAGTCCAGTAGCAACAGCAAAATATTTGTACAGGAAGTCCCCCTATTACAAACGAGTTCCATTACCAGGGTCTATCCATAAGCCAAATTTGTATGCAAGACGGAACAGATATTTATGTTTCTTAATTAGCCTTCGTAAGGTAACATTATGTGCCAATTGGGGCACAATGCGCATTTATGTGCACGCACAAATTGGGGCAAAATTAGGTGCATCTGCCTTTTCGTAAGTACAAATTGTTTGTAACCCAGGTACTACCTGTGGAGTATCAGTGGTTAAAACAACAGCAAAGAACAAGGGAAGGGTTTTCAAGCATGAAATAAAGTTTAATTCTTAGCTTGAGTACAATCCGTTGGATTCAAAATGGCGCTAACAGTCCCTCATGGTCCCACTTGAACACGGCAGATTTTTTTATAAATCAGCTTTTTTTTTTCATCTTGTGACATCATGTTGCCACTGAGATTTTTCGCGGATAATTGGTAATTTCGGTAAAGTGACTTTCAGATAATTGGAAATGTAATGTATTACCATCACAGTGTCTGCAGACTGTAATGTTTCACCTCAGATTACAAAAAAGTTGGTCACACAAAGATTAGAGTGGTAGATGAGTCTAAAGACTTGTCTCCTGGTGCATTAGTTATTGATCAAGAACCAAAGATGACAGTCAATTTCTCATGGTGTTGTTCATAATGAGATTCGGTATAATGTTGGGTTCGAGCACAAGGTATATATGCTATATAGATATACCTTGTCAGTAATTTAAAAACTTTATTAGTTGCTGTAAGATTTGCACCTTCTCTTCCTCCCTCATCACTGTCCCAGAGACCTAAACAGTCCTTCCAGGTGAGGCAGAGACTCACAAGCACCCTTTGTACATTCGGTGCTTGTGATGTAGTCTCATAGATTTCTACACCATTTGCATGTCATTTCAACTCTCCTTCCCATTCTGACAACAACCTGTCTGTTGTTTATTTTCTCCACCTGCCAAAGTAAGGCTAACCACAATCTAGAAGAACGATACCTCTTATTTTATTTGGCTAACCTAGAAGAATGTTCCTCAGTACAATATTATGAATGTTCACATTTCCAATTTAAGATTACCCCCTACATTTCTTTCCCACACTCACCAGCCCATTCAGATTTCCTACTTATTTTCCATCCCTTTCCATACTCCCCTCCCAAATGCCCTGATGTTATCTTTCCCCCACCCACATTCTGTTCATCAGCCACATTCCCATTCACGTGTATTCTTCTCCCTTAGTTCATCTTCCTTATATTCTCCCTCACCTAATTCCATATGCCCATCATCCTTGTCTTATTCCATCTGTCATCTCTCACTTTTTCTTGTTGATTTACTTTTCTTAATATATCTGACCATCTTTGCCTCTCATCTGATTCCCTTTATTATCTGTTTGTGGCCTCATGAATGTTTGCTGCAAATTTTGCTTGCACACCCTGCTCTTGCTCTGACATGTCTGTCCATTGCCTTGTCCACTGCCATGCCAGGGCTGCCCACATATTGGAAGAGCAATACCTCGTGTTCTGCCTGGGCACTCTCCATCAACCTCCAGTTTCTGTTGGACTCCTCCCCTGTCTCCTTTTCCCTCTGATTTCTTTCCTTTGGCCATACCCCCTCCCTCTCCAGGGAGCTGCCTCTCTCCCAATTAGTTCCCAGCTCTTGCCCTTTCACCCGTATCCACCTATGATTCTCCCCCTCCCCCCCCCAAACAGTTTATTCAGGCACCCTGCATTTTCCTCATATCTTGACGAAGGGCTCAGACCGGAAATATTGGTTATATATCTTTGCTACATAAAGGATGCTGGGTGTCTGTCACTTTTGTGCATTAAATTACACGCCCAGTCTACTTTCTTCTTTAACCCTTTATCATCAACTTGTCTCAGTCGTGTCCCTCCTTTGTGCTAGCTGTGTTTCCTCTACACTCTCAGTCCTGATACAGGATCTCAGCCAAAATTGTCAACTATCCCTTTGCCTGATAATAAAAAAAAATTCCTGATCTGCTGTGGTTGGAATCAGAATTTATTGTCATGAAGTTCAGTACCTTGCAGCAGCGTCACAGGGAATCACTCATATTATGAACCATCTCACAACACTAATATATAAACAAAATTAAAACTAACAAAAATCGTGCATGAAAAGTAAGGCAGCAAACTTGCCGATGGCATTGGACACCACACAGTTATGGGTGTATAATGAGTAGAGCTGAGTCTTGAATTTAAAGGGAATCCAAATCCTTTCTTCACCTGATCTTTAATGAAAACAATGTTTTTGGCTTGAGGAATTGAATCTAATTAAATTGCAGGATTCTGCACACAAGCAGATAACTTTTGACCCAACAATCCTTTATTGCAATCAAAGTGGACCATCCTTTTCTGATTCACTCCTTGATGTTTTGCCATTTTTGGACGGCCGCGATCTTTCCTAGCTGATTCCTTCAGGTAGAAGATACAGAAGCCCAAAGTCCAGTACTTCCAGGTTCAAAAACAGTTTTAACCCAATAGCTTTTATGCTCTTGAACTACCCAAACAACCCGAGCTACCCAAATCCTAACCATAGTCTACCATGGTCAGCAAAAGAACTCTGCATTAATGAAATGTCATCTTTTTTTTCTTACATTAACTAGAATGGATTTATCTATCCTTTTACATATCTCTTTTTCTGTCTTGGCATCTGGTGGTAATTTAATGTATTCTTGTAGTTGGTGCATCTTTGTATACCTGTTTGGCTACTGTAAGTTGAGGGCAATAAATGCAGTGTCATTGACATTCTTGGTGATTAAACTACACGCTCCCTTTAACTTTAGAAGGTGTCCTTGCTTCCTGTAAGAATTTGGCACTAAAAATTGACTCGTGAGATTCTTAAGTAACTGCTCAGAGTGCAAGATGTTTATGCTCCTTGCTCACTGCACACATAATGTGCTTGGGGATAATTATCCAATTATAACCATGAGATGGCCTTATTCCAGCTGGTAATGTTCCAAGTGCATGTGCGAACACAGGTATGCAACAATTTTTGTAGGAAACTTCCCTTCACTTGTTTTTTGGCATATTTTTCAATTATAAATTGGTTTACTACAATTTAAAAATTTAGATACTACATTAAAATCCCCATTATCCAGCACCTTCAGGGATCGTGGATGTCAGAAATGCGAATTTTCCGTTTGACTGAGACTTACTTTTCCAATGCCTAACTAAGACACCTGCAAAAGACAAAAGACAATGCAAAATGAAATTTGAAAAAATAGTATTATAGTTTAATTATGTAAGATTCACTTTATCAACTTATTCCAGTAACTTACAAAATTTAAATTCAAACCCCGGTCGCTGGAGCTGTAGTGGTGTTCTGCAAGCCACTTCGCTAATTGCGCCACTGCAACCAGACTCCCCTCCACACCAGTGTCTGGGTCAGGCCCTGGGCGCAAACAGACTCACCTCCATGCCAGTGTCCTGGTCAGGCCCTGGGTGCAACCAGACTCCCCTCCTCATCAGTATCTGGGCCAGGCCCTAGGCGCAGACTCACCTCCATGCCAGTGTCCTGGTCAGGCCCTGGGTGCAACCAGACTCCCCTCCACACCATTGTCTGGCCCAGGCCCTAGGCGCAACCAGACTCACCTCCATGCCAGTGTCCTGGTCAGGCCCTGGGTGCAACCAGACTCCCCTCCACACCAGTGTCTGGGCCAGGCCCTGGGCGCAGACTCACCTCCATGCCAGTATCCTGGTCAGGCCCTGGGTGCAACCAGACTCCCCTCCACACCAGTGTCTGGCCCAGGCCCTAGGCGCAACCAGACTCACCTCCATGCCAGTATCCTGGTCAGGCCCTGGGTGCAACCAGACTCCCCTCCACACCAGTGTCTGGGCCAGGCCCTGGGCGCAGACTCACCTCCATGCCAGTATCCTGGTCAAGCCCTGGGTGCAACCAGACTCCCCTCCACACTAGTGTCTGGCCCAGGCCCTAGGCGCAACCAGACTCACCTCCATGCCAGTATCCTGGTCAGGCCCTGGGTGCAACCAGACTCCCCTCCACACCAGTGTTCTGGTCAGGCCCTTTACACATGCCTTTAAAATTGAACACCATTCACAAACACTGTAACAGTGTTGCTCCAGCTGCTATGCTAACCATT